>NC_137008.1:56609674-56657174 GCF_032717465.1 Coenobita brevimanus
TGTGTGTGTGTGCACATGAGTGTCTATGCATCTATGTGCGTGTGTGCAAGCCTACATGCCAGAACCAAATTTATTAGAATACCCTACGGTTTTGGTCCCTGCTAAGTGATACATTGATGAAAAGAATGATGTAGGGTGAGGCAGTGATGTAAAGAAGTGCTGAGGGCGAGGCAGTGATGTAAGGAAGTGCTGAGGATGAGGCAATGATGTTAAGTGCTGAGGGTGAGGCAGTGATGTAAGAAAGAGCTGAGGGTGAGGCAGTGATGTAAGGAAGTGGTGAGGGTGAGGCAGTGATGTATGAAAGTGGTGAGGGTTAGGCAGTGATGCAAGGAAGTGCTGAGGCGATTGCTGAGGGGGACGTGATGGACGGTGGGGGATCAGGGCAGGAGAGACCAGAAGTACTTTGTCGCTGAGTAGTCTGTGTTGTGAGGAAGAAGAATCTGGGGGATGATGTTCTCTCTCTCTCTCTCTCTCTCTCTCTCTCTCTTTATATATATACGCACACAAAGTGGAAATCAGTAAAACGTTTCGAAAATCAGCCAAAAGGTGACCAAATCAATAAAATTTAGAAAACCAGTAAAAAAGTGAGGCAAGTCAATAGAAACTTGCAAAAATAAGTGAAAAGCGATTAAAGATATGAGAAAAAGTAAGTGAAAATCAAAATATAATTCGATGAAAAATACATATAATACACCCTTTCAGTACGAGACGTTTCCCGTTGACTGCATTAAATGTCTGGCTGTCACAGGATTATATCAAGAATGACGTTACTGTACTGAAGGGGTTAACGGAGTCTTTTAGCCACTTCACACCGAATGGCCACACATAAGCGGAACTAATTATCTGGGCAGAAAAAGAATATAATACAAGAAAGGCCATCGTAATATCCAGATAGCGTTTGAATCTGTCTAAGTCTATCTACCTTTGTCTATCTAGTTATCTGTCTATCTATCTATCTGTCTGTCTGTCTGTCTATATCTATTTATCCATCTGTCTATCTATCAACCGACAAATGATCTTCCAGTCAATTCTACCTCTACTCATCTACGATCCTCGCCATCCCACTCCACACCACCAGCCTCTCCCTCACATACCCTCTCTCATCTAACCTCTCCACCTCGCTCTCGGTCTTCCCCCCTCCTCCTCCCATCCCCGTCACTCTCATCCCATATACAATAGCTGTTTCTATATTTCCTTTTTTCCCACTTGAAGGCCAGGAAATAAAAAAGCCTACTGAGTGAGTATATAAAAAATGGAACAATATAAAGGTGACAATTAAGCTTTGAGTGCTGGTGACTTTAGAGGGATTGTTTTAAAAGCAAAATTTTATTCAGGTTTAAATATGTACATACACAGAGATACGTGCACATGGACACACACACACACACACACACACACACACACACACACACAAGCACAGCACAGACAGACAGACAGACCGTGAGACAGACAAATAGACAGAGACAGAAAGACAGACAGACAGACAGAGACAGAGAGAAAGCGAGACAGAGACAGAGACACTGAAACAAATAAATACATACTGCAATACACAGACTCCCGTATGCACGTATAGGAAATTATCAGTATGTATATTAATTCACTTATTCAATTTAGAGACATGGCTTTGACGTATAATTGGCAGTCTTTTACGTTCTGATGTTTTGTTTATGAATGTTATGTTGGATGCTTAGATAGACAGACAGACAGATAGACAGATAGATAGATAGATAGATAGATAGACAGAGGGACCGATGAACATACAAACAGATGCACAGACAGACACTGGGCGGATAGATGAATAGAGAGGTAGACAGATAGATAGACAGATAAATAGGTAGATAGATAGACAGATAGAGACTGATGGATAGACAGGTAGAGACTGTATGGAGAATGAGGGTGATAGTGACAAAGGAGCTCAGGGATACACCTACTGAGGCAACCCTGGATGAACTCCGGGATTAGGTGTACTCTCTCTCTCTCTCTCTCTCTCTCTCTCTCTCTCTCTCTCTCTCTCTCTCTCTCTCTCTCTCTCTCTCTCCTCGCTCTCTATTCCCGTTTTTCTTTGTTTATTCTTCTTTTCTCTCCTTTTCTTTAATTCCCCTCTTGTTTACTCTCATCTTGTACCGCTTTCTCTCACAGCCTCTCTTTTTCTCTCTCTCTCTTTCTTCTCCCTTGTCTTAATTTCTCTTTTCTTCTTCCCTTGTCATCTTTTTCCTATCTCTCTCTTTGTCTTTCTTTCTTCTCCTCTTCTCTTCTTTTCTCTCCTATCCCTCTCTTTCTTCCTCCTCTTTTCCTCATCCTCTGTCTGCTTTTCTCTCCTATCCTCTTTAAGCATTTCTCCTACTTCCTTCGCCTCCTCTCCTGTTCTCTTCTCCTCTTTCTTCCTTCTTCTGTATCAGTCTTTCGTTTCTTTTCTTTTTCTGTCTCATCCTTTTACTTCCTGTTCATTTCTGTCTTCTCCCCTCTCATCTATCATTGCTCTCCCTTAACCTCCCTTCCTCTCCCTTTTCTGTTCTTTCTCCCCCTTTCCTTCCTTCCCTCCCCACATGCCCTTTCCCTTCCTCAGTCACTTCCCTTTCTTTCTTTTCTCCTCCCCTCCCCTCCCCTCCCTCCTCCAGTTACTTTTTCTTCTCTCCATTCTCTTCCATTCTATTTCTATCTACTTCCCTCCTTCTTCATCCTTCTTCCTCGACTTCTCTCCATTTACTTGTCTCCCTTCTTCTTTCCTTTCCCTGCCTTCCCTTCCTTTTCCCCTTCATTCCCTTCCTTTCCCTTCTCTCCCACCCTTCCCTTTCCTTCCTCCAGCTCCTATATCTTCCTTCATCAATCCCCTCCACTTCTTCCTCCCTTCCCTTGCTTCCTGTACCCTGCTTCTCTTTCCCTACTCTCCCTCCCTTACCCTCCCTTTTTTCCTTACACCTCCCTCTCCTTACCCTTCCCTTCCCTCCCACAGCTCGCACATTTCTTCTTCTATGATAGTACCCTCTGGCTCTCCTCCTCCCTCTCCTTCGCTCCCTCCCCTTCTCTTCCACCCTGGTTTTTCCTTTCCCGTCCCTTCCCTTCCTCTTGCTCGCACATTATCCCCTCTTTATCAGTCATCTCCCTCTCTCTTCTTCCTTTCCCCTTTCCTTTTCTCCCCTCCCCTCGGATTCTTTCCCCCTTCTACCCTTCCACTCCCTTTATTCCCATCCTAATACTTCATTTCGTTTCCTTCCTCACCTCCCTGCCCTCGCTTCCATTCCCTTCCCATCCCTTCCTTCTCCTCCTTTCCTCTCCCTTCTCATGCCTTCCCTCTCTCCTTTTATAAGCTATCTCTTGCCCTTTTTTCCATTATTTCCCTTTCCTTCTCTCCCCATCTCTTCATTTACCCTCTTCTCTTCCTTCACTTTCCCTTCCCTTCCCTTCCCTTCCTTTCCCCCTTCTCTATTACTCCTCCCCTTCACCAATCTCCTCCGGCCCTCCTCCTCCACCCAAAACCTCTCCATTATTTTCCTTCCTTTACAGTTTTCTTATCTAATTCCGAAACATAAGCTCCCTCAGATTCTGGCCCACTCGTGTGTGTGTGTGTGTGTGTGTGTGTGTGTGTGTGTGTGTGTGTGTGTGTGTGTGTGTGTGTGTGTGTGTGTGTGTGTGTGTGTGTGTGTGTGTGTGTGTGTGTGTGTGTGTGTGTGTGTGTGTGTGTGTGTGTGTGTGTGTGTGTGTGTGTGTGTGTGTGTTTGTATTTGCTGCTTGTTCAGTTAGCTGTATGTATGTAGTGCTGCCTACTTCTTTCTTCACCTTTATCGTTCTTTTTCTGTGTCTAACCTCCTCACTTCCTATTTCTCCCATCTCTCCTGTCACTTTTAATTACTCTTCTTTCCTTACCAGGTGGCTTTACATTGAGTGACAAGCCAAATTGTATCCTGTAAGGCAGGAAACCATTTACAACGCTGGGTGGTAACCACATAACCAACCCACACGTGTTTCCTATGTGTCAACAAGTGGGTTGGCAGAGGGTTAGTGCCCCTCCCCGTAAAACAACTAACTCAAAGTTAAACAGCCATCCCTTACGGAATTATGGGGTTCTGGCAATAGACAGATAGACTCTACACCAATAAAAGGATTAATCGATAATACCTATAAGTGTAATCTGTCTGTCTGTCTGTTTAACTATCCATCTATCTGTCTCTCAGTCTATCTATTTATCAGTCTATCTATCCATAACCAGACACCTTAATCCTGGAAGGGGTGGCCACTGAAATCGCCTCGGGCATTAGAGTGTCCCCTTTCCGACCCACACCCCTCTCATCACTCATATACCTCTCCACCCATCCCTCCATCTCACCCTCATGTCTCACTCACCCCCTCCCCCTTCTACCTCACTCGCAAACACTCTCCTAGTCAGTCTCTCAGTCTGTATTCTCTTCACATGGGCAAACTCACAAAAACAAAATCCCTGAACAAAACACACGAGTTGTCCCCTAGCAATGAAAGGCTTAAAGCTGAGGTTCCATCTGGTTATCAAGGAGGATCAGACTCTATGGAAGATTAATGACCCGTCCTCCCTTTCCCTATGGTTTCCCCTTTATTGCTTTATTATTGCAACCACCATACGATTTTACTGAACACTGGACCTCATTCTGAATACTACCACTGCTGCTACTACTACTTACTATAACTACTACAACTACTACTGCTGCTACTGCTACTACTACCACTACTATTACTACTACTACTGCTACAATTGCCACTACAACTAACAATAATAATTACAATAACAATAATAATAATGATAATAATAGCAATAATAATAATGATAATAATAATAATAATAATAATAATAATAATAATAATAATAATAATAACAACAACAATAAACATAATAATAAAAAAATAGTAATCATAATGCCACACCACACTACCTCTCGGAATCACCCCTTTTATATTATATGTCATCCTTGCTGCAACCAGACGATTTCCTGAAGCTTCAGAAATGTCCCTTTGCCTCCCTTTTTCGTTTGCTCGATCTCCGGGCGATCTAGTCCTTATCACATTATTAACCCCTTTACTACAATGACGTATTTTTTTATTATAATCCCTTTACCACCAGACGATGTTACTGAAGTCACGAAGGGCCTCTGACGGTGACCTGGTTAAAGAAATCTGCATCTCTCCTCAGCTGAATAAAATCGTCCGGAGCCAGCAAAAAAAATATCAACTACGTCCTCGGGCTGAGCGGGTTAAATTTCCAGCAAGACGCGGTAGATAGGCGTAGATTATTCAGATGAGCCGCTCAAGCCTGGAATTAGTTCTGGAATTGTTCGCTCAGGTAGAATTCATCTTCCTTCCCTAATTGAATTCGTCATCCTCTTTCAATTAAATCTTCAAGGGGCGCTTCTTTACGTGCCTTATTTTTATGCTGAAAGAAGAACCTAAGGATGAGGGTCTAAATATATCTTCTCAGGTGTCTTTTCGTTTTTAGAAAGAAATGAATCAAAGGACAGATGCCCACAAAACAAACTTTCTAAGGTGTCTCTTTTGATACGAGGACATGTGAAACCCAAGGATTAAAAAAATGCAAATTGAATGTCCTCGTGTGTGTGTGTGTGTGTGTGTGTGTGTGTGTGTGTGTGTGTGTGTGTGTGTGTGTGTGTGTGTGTGTGTGTGTGTGTGTGTGTGTGTGTGTGTGTGTGTGTGTGTGTGTGTGTGTGTGTGTGTGTGTGTGTGTGTGTGTGTGTGCTTAATACAGAAATTAGGAAGTGACGGATGTAAACCGCAAAAACAAAAACTCTCAATGTGTCTCTTTTCATGTGCGGAAAGAAGAAACCCGGGGATAAAAGCTTCCAAAATAAGTTTCTTCATGTTTCTTTTCTTTTATATACAACTAAAGTCAAGGATAGAAACTTGAAAATAACATCTTCTCAGGTGCATCCTTTTACGTACAGAAAAAGGAAGCGCAGGATAATAGCCTGAAGAAAGTTACAATTGCCTTTTTATATTCACAAGGAAGCAAGTGGAGGATAAAAGTCTTCAAGAAAACAAATCCATCCCAAAGGCGGTCAAAAAAAAAAAAAAAAAAAAAAAAAAAGAGAGAGAGAGAGAGAGAGAGAGAGAGAGTCAAAATCCGTTCATTTCGAGATTCATGGGGTCACCTTGTCAGCCTTTCAGTGCCTCTTCCTTAGCGTTTTACTTCGCTTAATACAGCTTATCATTCTCTTGTATTTTATTTGTGGCTTTGTTATATCGACAGGTTGCATAAATGACATGCAGATCATAATCGCGACATATGCAATAATAAACTGATAAGAAAGACCTGCAAATGAGCCTTCTAAAGTGACGTGAATAAGGTCTGAAAGGAATATTAGTTAAGTTTTCTAGCTAGCTTTTTAGTGAACTTTCTTTGTTATCCCTTTCAGTCAGACAGGTCCTCCCTAATCTGAGTAAAATCGTCTAGTGAAACTATTTAGAAAAGCCCTAACTATAGTAAAAGGACTTCTGTACATAATTCTAGCTATTTTTTTTTTTTTCACACAACCCCTTCCTCCTAAGCTGAATAAAATCACTTGCTACAGTAATGAATGAACTGGAAAATGCACAGTCGTACTGAAGGTGTTTTTATTTCACTTCCTAATGTAATACACTTTTCCAGGCCCCTTTTTTTTTTTTTTTTTTTTTACATTTTCCTTCGCATATATTTACAATTCCACTTACTCCAGTAAAAGTATTTCGTTCGCTGCCAGCATTTCCCCTCTCTAGTGGCCTGAAGGAGAAATGACGTCGAGAAATGCGCCGGAAAAGCGGGTGGAACTCTTGTTGAATATAGAACTTTGTGGTCTCGGGTCTGGCAAATGCAAAAGAAGTTGGAAATTGTATTCACCTTAAGTGCTCTTCCCACCGCTGTCCCAACTTTTGTTTATACCGTTATTGCCCTCCCTGCCCGCCTGCCCAAGGATGGTGAATCTGGAGTATAACTAACGTAATTCTGAGAGGGTAAACATAGGATGTGACCTAGTATCCCTCCCTCATCGTTTAGCACTTGTGTAGCTGACTCTTAAACACACACACACACACACACACACACACACACACTTTTTTCAGTTTAATTTTTGTCTCTCGCTGCCGTTTCCTTAGTTTTGTGCGTTCTTGTGTTTGCATTCTTACACTTACCTTTATTTTGTACCCGCTCCTGAGTGTTCCTGGCGACACCGTACTGTAGAGTTCCCTGAAATGTTAATAAGACATGTAAATATACGTTTTCATTTTGTTGGCAATTTTCTTGTAAGTATTTGTAGCAAAAATTTACGTAGTCATGATGCTGGATAATGTAAGAATAAAATAAAACTGCGTAGAAACAATCTTTGATGAACATCATTATACAAAATATATTGACTCCCTCTCTCTCTCATATTATAGATAGATAGATAGACAGATAGATATAATATAGATATAGACAGATAGATAGATAGATAGATATTTCTGTCAGGAATACAGTACTATATACTATATATATCTAACCCTTAATGTAAAGACTACTGTAATTCGTACCTGCTACTATTACATTTACATGCATCAAGAGTAATTTCCATCAACCCTTTCAGTTACAGATTTTTAAAAATCTTAAAGTAGCCTAAATAATCAATCTCATAAGGCAACCAAGCACACAGGCAACCACCCACACAAAAAATACAAACACTGACAACCACAAACACACAAGAAAATACCAACAATCAACCATCCACACAAACAGCGACCCACACAAACAACCACACAAGCAACCACCCACACAAACGACCACCAACACAAACAACCACCCACACAGACAACCACCCACACAAACAACCACCCACACAAACGACCACCCACACAAATAACCACCCACACAGACAACCACCCACACAAGAAAACACGTACATTGACACCCACATCATCCTATTAGCGTCAACTGAAATGCACTATCTACACCCACCTACACTCACGCACAACACATAATACCTCCTTTGGACTAATAATTCTCATGCAGCCACCTACACACGCAAGCAGACAGACAGACACATAATCCTCCTCATGAACAGTCCTAAACGTTGACGCAGGGAGAGAGTTTGAGCTTAGTCAACAAGGTATTAAAGCTTTTGATGTCTGAAAGTTTGGAATCTGTATCAGAGGAATTAGTGTTCAGTCTTTTAACCTAATTAATACGATGTTGTTGTTTTTCTTTTCTCATCATTATTCTTGTACCCACCAAGCGATCTTATTTAGCTTTGGGAAAACCTCCCGTACTGAAGAGGTCTGACTCAATTTCAATTAACCTGGAAAAAAATGTGATCACGTCTTGAACAGGCATTGCAAAAGTTCTTCGACATTTCTATGCTGGCTGTGGCAAAGGAAAGTGTGCATGAATTATCCTTGTAACATCATGAAGCACACACAAAAAAAGAGCATGAGGAGGGAGGATAGTTTATGTGGTGTGAGGAATGAGAACTGCGGAAGGATGGACTCAACGGTGGCGGAGGATTGCAAGCGAACTTTCGCCCATGGCTGTACATTTTATTTTTTTCTACTTACAGGCGACATAACTTAGTGAAGACCTTTAGTGGTAATGCCGTTCAGTTCCGTCATTTCCTGCATTACAATGGTCTGGGGGTAAAAAGAAAAAAAATGTATCCTCAAAAGTATTAAGACCATCAGCCGGTAGGAGGAATGAAAGGGTTGACTAAGGCTGTGATGAACCCTTTTACCTTATGGAGTCTCTCATAACACGGATAAAAATGTCTGACGGAAACAAAAACGGAGCAAAAGAAGACGCCATCCTATCGAGAGGCACAGATTTTATTAGCTGTATAAAATCGTCTGACGCAAGCAGGAAAAATACTCGTACATAAAGACAGGATCGTATAGAAGGGGGGGTCTTTTCTACACTGATAAAAGCGTCTGAAAATAGCAGGATTAAAGTAAACAAAAATGTCGAATAGGAAAGATTGTTTTCCTAAAGATGAACAAAATTGTCTGGCTGTGGCAGGAATAAAGATAAAATGGCGAGATCGTACTGAAGAGGTTGAGTGTGCAGTCCCCCGTCAGCTGCCACACTCTCCTCCCCTTTGCCACAGCCCTTTCTCCTCCTCTCCCTTCCCCCCTCCATGGC
The DNA here is from genome assembly GCF_032717465.1 of Coenobita brevimanus. Classification (NCBI taxonomy): domain Eukaryota; kingdom Metazoa; phylum Arthropoda; class Malacostraca; order Decapoda; family Coenobitidae; genus Coenobita; species Coenobita brevimanus. The sequence continues at coordinate 56,618,793 of NC_137008.1, forward strand.
TTTTCCACTTCCCTGGGGCGCAGTGATTGGATGCACTCAAACAAAGGACTCCAGACCCCGTATTTATAAAAGACCTTAACCATTTCTTACGGCAGACAAACATCACCCACAAAACTTAACTATCGTCACAGATCGTTTCATTTTTCTTACTTTTTTTCACGTTAGCATTCATCCTAATTTGCTTGTGAAGTCTTTGGTCGCTGTAAGAGTGAAGGCAAACGTATTTACAAGCAAACTTAAAGGCAACTTAAGCTTGGGAGGGTTTATACATAGGACCATAATTCACATCACCCACCCCTGGACACGTTTATCAATCTCACATTTATTCAGTCAACATATATCCTTTTCGTGCACTCTGGTTAGTCTCTCCATACCTGAAACTTTTATATCTTATAGTCCTTGTATATCAAATTTCCCTACCATTATATTCCTTCAGCATCTATTACTTCCACATGATATATTCCTCACATACGTATTTTGGAGATGTATATTAGTCCTTGCACAAATATGTTTTCCTTTTACATATACTTTTTCTGCGTCCAGTACTTCTACACAACATATTCCTGACGTATGTATCTTCGGCCTAATTCTAAGCACTAAGCATTATATCAACAAGAGCGCGTTTCTCAGTCGTTTCGGAGCTACAGTTCTTGATGCCCGGATGGATGAATTACGAGGCAGATTACGTTCTCCCCAAAAATCATTAGCAGGTCATGGCTCGGAAACGGAAGAGAACTGGACCTATGGCGGTATCCTTGTGTGGTTTAGGAAGCTTACTATCACATCATCCTTATCGGCTTATTTCTGATTCTGCTTCGCTACTATTTGTGTGTCATTAGAGAGAGAGAGAGAGAGAAAAAAAAAAAAAGAAAAAAGAAAAAAAAAGAGGTCATTAACGGGTAGTATGGAAAATAAATCGTCAAGGAAGAGGTGTTAGGGAGCTTCCTTTGCCTAATTCGGGCTTAATAATTGGCCCAAGAATAACCTTACTCTGTGTTTAGTATAATTCTCACATCCTCCTTATTTCTGGCAAAATTTTCACACGTAATTTTTATGCAAATTCTCACTAAATCTTTGTCACTGCCACGTAAGACTCCATTTTCAGGCCTTTCACTGCCAGATGTTTTCCTCACGTTGAATAAAACCTTCATTTGTGGTAACCAGATAAAGCAGAAGTAATGTGATCAAAGTGAAGAGGTTATGACGTCTCTCTCTCTCTCTCTCTCTCTCTCTCTCTCTCTCTCTCTCTCTCTCTCTCTCTCTCTCTCCCGGATAAAGCGATTTCACTTCCTAAAACAACAGTCCATTTTTTGGTATGGTTATCACCCGACATGGTTAGTGGTGTGTTGCGGTACAAGATGCCGTTTAGCTTGTCATTCAGTGTGGAGTCGCCTATAAGCGGTATCAAGCTAGTGTTTGGTTCGTAACCACATCAATATCCTAATTATACCAATTTTGATAATGATCATAATAATAGTAGTCGCAGTAATGGTTGTGGTAGTAGTATTTGCAGTGATAATACTAATACTAATAATAATAATAACGACAACAACAACATAATAACACGACAACAACGGCACTGACCCTGAAGACAATCAGTACTAATACTCTCAAGACATTCACGCAATCACAAAACCCACACCAACCCCACTCCCCACCTCGCGCCTCCCTGAAGACAACCAATAATAACACTCTCAAGACACTCACGCAATCACCAAACCCACACCAACCCCACTCCCCACCTCGAGCCTCCCATCACCACACAAGAGCAAGGTCACAGGGTTGTTAGGGGAGACTGGTGAGATCTGGAGGGGATGCGTTTGTCTGGCCAGTGAACGTCCAGGCGAGGTTAAGCTGATTATGGGGTCGTCTCAAAAATTCCGATTGACCAAGTGACTTTTAGCTCTGGAGAGAGAGGGGAGCTATTTCTGTCTCCAAATAGAATGTCAAGGTCTTAGCAACTACCCCTCGAATTAGATGACCTCTCTCTCTCTCTCTCTCTCTCTCTCTCTCTCTCTCTCTCTCTCTCTCTCTCTCTACTACTACTACTACTACTACTACTACTACTACTGCTGCTACTACTACCACTATAGGATATTATTACACGGGTTAATGAAATTTATACTCAGATTTTCCAGTGATAGAAATATCTGCCTGGCTGAAGGAAATCGTCTAACTGGAGCAGAAGTGAACAAACAAAATACATCATCGTAAAGAAATCACTGCCTCCACTGAATTTCGAGATTTTGCTGTGAATTAAAAAAAAAAAAAAAGACGTTTGGGTTGGCAGCGAATGTCCAGGTAAATTTCGAAACAGTCTAAAAAAATATTCATTCTCGGTACAGTTTGATGTAAAAGTTCGTTCGCCTCCCCTGCCTCTCTTTTCACTGCTGGACTGACCGATACTTGAGTGAGAATGGTGGACAAAAGTGTATATTAAAGCCCGTATTCTACCCAGATAAGGACGCTCCCTAACACCTTTTATTAAGCTATCTGTCTAGTACATCTTACTGACCTCTTCTGTTATGAAAGTCCTTCCAATATCGCCATACTCTGCGAAAATAACGTAGAAAGGGATATTAACCACCCAAATCTAAAAATAAATCGCTAAGGATGAGATGACAGGGAGCTTTCTCAACCAAAGAGAATACAAATAAATGGCGAGATCCACCTCAGTCTACTTCGCCATATTTAAGCGTGCGTGACTTCAGCGATGAATGGGAGGCAGGAAAGGGGCACTGACTTTTGTTTTTGATTGTACATCCTCCATTCTTAACCTACTCTGGCTGACATCCGGCCATTTAAGCATATGAGGAAAGGCGTCTCCGGGCCGTTCAAGTTAAGCTGATTATCGAGTGCATCAAAATTCTTAACTAATGCCATTTTTGCGTTGCTGAGAGAGGTGGGGTGCTATTTCCGTTTGATGAGGGCATGATGAGGGAATTAAGGGATACGTGACTGTCCAAAGCCCTTCTAATTTCCACGATTTTGCCCTTATAAAAAAATAGTCCGCTTGCCTTACTGTAAAATGCATCGTTCTTCCCAAAATTCCAGGTTGATGCGATTTCCATTTAATGAGAGAGAGAGAGCTATTTCTGTCTCCGAAGAGCGAATTAAGCCCTTCACTACGATGTCATTATTTTCATTCTTGCTGTCACCAGACGATTTTACTCAGCTCCGGACGGAAATCTCGAACTGGAAAAGACAGGCAAAGCGGTCAACACCTAATCTTAAGAAAATCGTCTGGAACCATCATAATCAAGCTGCACAAAGACGCCAACGTACTGAAAGGGCTATATTCTCCACAGCAGCCCTTAACCTTGTGGCAGCTACGTAAAATCGTCCGTGAAATCGTCCAAGTTGGCAGGGAACGTCCAGGCAAGGTTAATCTGATTTTCGGACACTTCAGAAATTCCGATTGATACACGATTTTTTGCTTTGTTGAGAGAGAGAGAGAGAGAGAGAGAGAGAGAGAGAGAGAGAGGAGGCTATGTCTGTCTACGAAAAAGGGATTAAGAGCTGCACAGAAACTCCATAGAAACAAAATGCATAAAAAATCCAATCTTTCTCCCGCAGTGAACATGATCGCTCATCAAAATGATATTCCTCCATTTATATTAAGGGAAGAGAAGGATCGCTGGAATTCCGTGGGTTAAAAATACCTCTCCCTCCTGCCCACCATCTTTCTCCTAAGCCCATTTTTCCACACCGTAAAAATGCTGAGGATTTATCATTCTCTTATCGGCACGGGGAAGAGGCACGGACGAACGTGGGAGGGGACGCTAAAATGCACAAGGAAGAACCGGGATCACATATAACATAACATACAATAACTCACAGCCATATTATTATAACTACTCTAAGTGTGCGAGGGTTCAAGCAAGCACCTAATATTTCACGGTCATCTATGGAGCACTTTTAATCGATACTTAGAGTCAGTCTGCCTGCATCCCACATTCCAGAGAGCTGTCAACAACGATACAGGTAGGACAGGCATATCTTATCACCACATACTTTAATCAGAAAACACTTACGCAGCGCACACCTCTGCAAACGCCAATAAAATTTAAGTTTCACTGCTGCACTTCTTCTTTTCCTACCACGCGAATACCTTTACGGTCTCACAAAGTCAGTCCATTAATTTTACGGTCCTAGTCTGCACTGTTATATAGTTTCAGAGAGCACATATCTCCGCCGACTCCAATGAAATTTAAGATTTATTCCTGCATACGGATCCGGATCCACCTCAAAATCTGATTAATTCTTCCTTGACTTAATGCTCATCTATCCACGAACTTTCACTGAAATTCGAAAACAAATTTTTGAGATATTTTGTACAGAAACAGGCAAACAGCCAGACACGGGGGAATACCTATGTCCGTCAAACTTCGCTGGCGGAAGTAAATATTATTGTCCAAAAACTGTGAGTCTGTCCATACCTTTGTGCTCTCAGTTTTGCTAACACTGCCCTCAGACTGTTATCACTGGGTAGGTCTGACTTCTTGACTGTAAACTATTGTGCATAATTCATTCAGACTCAATAGCATTCATCGTCGTCATTATCATCGCCTTAATCATTATTCTCCATTGTTCGTCACTCATTATTTCGTTTATTAATATAGGGTGAAGGATTTCCAGGGCACAACTGTTTCACCTCGATAAAGACACGTATCAGATGAGAAAGGAAGGCCAAGGTACAGTCTCTCTCGTCTTTCCTGAGCTGCAGGAGGTATGAGGCTGCTTATAACACTAATGCTGGGCTGTGAGATTATCACGTGTACTGTACACCAGCAAAAAAAATATGGTATCACAAAGCCTCATTCCCGCAGAGAGAGAGAGAGAGAGAGAGAGAGAGAGAGAGAGAGAGAGAGAGAGGACGACCCGATAAGTGATAATGATACTGGGTAAATAAATGAGAAAATAGGCATCTATACGGTTTAGGAAAGTTAGCAAGTAACAAAAAGACAGAGACGACAAAATATCATTAGGAGAAGAAATGTAAAAAAAATACAGAGAAGTACAGGAAGAGACAGAAAGTTACAAAAGAAGTAGGAAAAATTTACATACAAAACAGGAATCATAAAGAGAATCCAGTAAATAATACAGAACACACATAGGAAAAGCAGAAAAAAAAAATAAATATAAGGTCGAATCGATAGCTAATGGAAGGAAAAGATATGGAAAAGGCAAAGGATAAAGTAAGGGGAAATTAAAAGAAAAGTTTCAGAAAAAACAAGAAAAGTTACAGACCAGACAAAAAAAAAGGCACATATAAAATCCGTAAAAATTGCAGTGTCCAGAAAGTATACAGAAACAGGAAAATCATAGGAAACATTAAAAATACTCAGAAAAGCAGAAATATAAAACAAAGGAGAGAATATAGAGAAAATGTGAAGAATAAGCAAAGCATACAGAAAGTGTTCAGGGAAGAAAGAAACGACTTGAAGGGGCTAAAAAGATACAAGGAAGAACAGAAAATTATAGAGAAAACACAGAAGAGACACAAAGAAGATGCCAAAAAGATTATATCCTCCGAGATAGTGTAGTGACAATAGTAAAATAAGTCAAAACATGAGAATGATACATAAAACAAAATAATATAAAACCAAGACACAGAAGCAGCAACGATACGCAGATCACCAACGAGGAAATATTTCATCCTCCAAGATACAGCAAAATAAAAGTCGTGGTGGAATTTAATTTGGCAGATTCGCAAAGGCAAAAAAAAAAAAAAGGGGGCATAAAAAGGCATTGATACAACACATAAAAGATCAAAAGGAGAAAATATTTTGTCTTTCAAATCTCAGTGTAAGTTGTGATGTACTACAGTTTAAATGAAAGGTGAAATAAATGGTAAAGGGAAGATACAAAAAAATACAAAAAATACAAAAAAAGCAACAAAATGACAGAAGAGACAAAGACACAGAGAAGACAAAGAAAAACGACAAAATGACAGGAGACAAGGACACAGTGAAGACAAAACAGGACAACAGAATGACAGAAGAGAGAAAGACACAGAGAAAGCAATCAAATGCAACAGAACGTCAGAAGAGGCAAAGTAAAGCAACAGAATAACACAGATCAACGGCAAAACAGACGCAGGAAAAATAATAATAAAAGAGCAACATACTGTCCTCCGAGATGCAGTAAAATAAAAATCATAATAATCTTCAATACAGCAGTGTTAATATAAGGTAAAGAATAAATGTATGCTGGACACAGAATTAATATAGAAAAGATTATAGAAAAAAGTATATTGTCCTTAGAGATATAGCGGAATGTAAAAAAGGTCATTATGCCAATCAATATGACAGAAATACAGAAAATACAGACGATACATGAAACGTAGAAAATATATATGCAGAAATAATATAGAAAAAACAGACAGATCATAGTAACGAAAAAAAACAAGGATTAAAAAGGCAGAAAGACACAGACAACTTAGAAAACACACACACACACACACACACACACACACACACACACACACACACACACACAAAATGAAAGACTCTATTATCCTCAAAGATACAATGGAATGACACTCCTGACGTAATCCAATATGGCGCCTCAGACTTCTTTATGTAGCGAAGGTGCTGACTTCATCCCTTCAGATTGCAACGTGGAGCGACTGACTGCCTTATGCGACTCAGGGGCGGATTTTTTTTTTTTTTTTTTCGGGGGGGAGGAGGGGATGGATAAGAAATAGTGACTGAATGAAAGAAAGAGAGAGAGAGAGAGAGAGAGAGGTTGTGTGAAAGAGAGTATGATTGGGCGTGTGATATGACTGAGCGTGTGATATGACTGAGCGTGTGTGTCTGTGAAAGAGTGCAGAATTAGTTTTTGTGAGTGACAGTAAGTGTGTAATTGTAAGGGAGAAACAATATTTATGTGGGAAGAGAATGAATGTGTGTGTCTGTGAGAGGATATGTGTACGGGAGAGAGTGTGTGTGTGAAAGTAGAATGAATGTGTGTGGATATGTGTGGTAGGTAGAAAGTGTGAGAGTAGCTGTGTGTGTGGCCAGTGAAAGTTTAAAGAGTAGATGAGTGTATGTGACTGTTTATTAAAGTGACTGAGTGTGAGAGAGAAAGTGACAGTGAATGTAAAACAGAGGGAGAGTGTATGTGTAAGAGGAAATGACTAAATTTATGCAAGAGTTTGAGACGAAACCATGTGAATATCCCACACCCTTGTCTCACTGCAACACGTGCTCTGGTGCTGGAGATGCCTTCACGTGCTAGCACAGATATAACCTGTCTTTTCCGCTGTCCTGTTATACAAACGACCCTCAACTCCATCTCTATCTTCCTGTAATGAGAATGGTGGACTGCAGGAGAGAGGCCACTTCAGGCTGCAGTCCACCTAGTCCATGTTCTGATTAGCCTGAAATTGCAACTTCAGCTACTTCTGCTACAACTTTTGCTACTAAACGACTTGTACTGAACTACTTAACCAAACTTCAGTCTGGTCTACCATATGCATTGATACTTTCACTAAAACTCTCTACAGCCCTCAGCAGCTTGTCATCCACATCACACATACATAAGACCTATCATAATCCATCTCTGTCTACACTGTCACATTTTGCTCCCTCCAAATCAATAAATACCACAGATATATTACAGTTATTAGCACACGCTTTCCACTTCGCCTTTCCTGTAAATACTTGATCCACACATCTATCATTTCTTTGCACGCCACTCTGTTCATCACTCACCAGACATTCTGATATCTGCCTTTACCTTCCTTCTCATTCATTATTCTTACATTTAATTTATAGAATTCGGTGAAATTAGTCTCTTCTAACTTTCCTCTCTCTCTCTCTCTCTCTCTCTCTCTCTCTCTCACACACACACACACACACACACACACACACACACACACACATACCTATACAAACAGCGGAGTTCTTTTCAGCTGATCGCTTAAAAATACAATATACGATCGAGGACTAAAGTTACCCTAATATTTCACCAATTCTTCTCACCTTCCTCAGCTGACTAACATTTCTAGGGAAGGAAAATGACAGACGCTGGTACTCTGAGTGGCTTTGGGGACTAACATCTCCTCCCCAGCGATTTATTCTATCCATCAACATGCTCGTGTGTGTTGTTGATGCACACTATGAAAATTAAACAAAAATAAACTGCTAGGGAACGGGCGCTACGACTTATGCTACCTAGAATATGGCTCTTAGGAGAAGTAGACGCAGTAGAATAATCAGTCCTTGATTGTACCTTGTGAAGAAGAAATAGAGAGTTCGATCTGAGTTTAATGTCACTTTCCTACTTAAGCCGGTTGCGTTTATTATTAATGGAGGAGAAGGTGGCGGACAAGGAGGAGGAAGAAGAAGAGGGAGAGGGAGATAAGCAGGTGAAGAAGAAGGAAGAGGGGGTGAAGGGAGATGGAGGAGGAGGAAGAAAAAGAGTAAAATTGAATAAGGTGCAACAGCAAGAGGACAAAGCGGAGAAGGACGTGGGAGGGAGAAGGCGAAAGCGGAGGAGGAGAAGAGGGAGGAAGCTGAAAGAAAGAAGGAGGAAGAGAAAGAGGTGCAGACAAAGAAAGAGGAGAAAGCGAAAGTGGAGGAGGGAGGAGAGAAGGAAGATGAGGAGGAAAAGAAAGGAGGAGGTAAGGTGACGAAGGATGAGGATGACAAGGAGGAAAAGGGAAAGGAGGAGGGCGGGGGAAAGGAGCCAGAGAATGCGCCAGAGGAGGAGGGGAGGGGGATAAAGAGAAGCAAGAGGAGAAGGGACAGGAAGAGATGGATGCGCAGGAGGGGAAGAGGGTATGGAGAAGGGGGAAGCAGAGAGAGGTGCAGTAGGAGGAGGAGGAGAAGACGGAAGAGGAGGTGGAGGAGTCGAGAGGAAGGGGTATCTTTCTCTAGTTTTTTTTGTTTTTGTTTGTTTCAGTCTAAGTTTAGGGAGAGAAGTTCTTGATTTTTCTCGTCCTACTTTCATTTTTCTTTTCTTACTCTCCTTATTCTTCTGTTCTTACTTTCTCTCTCTTGTTCCTTCTTCCTGTTTTCATTTCCTCTTCTCGTTACCCTTTTTTTTTGTTAATACTCGCCTTTCTCACATATTTCCTTTTTTTCATCTTTGTCTCGTTTCGTTCTCCGTTACTGTTATCTCAATTTTTTTTTAGATATTTTCCCCTTTCTTTTGAGTATCTCGTCTTTACCTACTTTTTGTGTATTTACTTTATCGCTTTTCTTGAACATTACTTATGCTTATTACATCTTTCCTTTTCTCGTTCTTCTTCCATATTTTCCAACGTCCTGCTTTGTGTGATTGCAATGTTGTCTTTTATTTTTTCTCTTTCTTTAGTGACTGCTTGCTTGTTTGCTTGCTTGCTTGATTTTCTTTCAATCTCTCACTCTTTCTTTGTACCTGTCAAGTCGCAAACCAGACAAGAGGCAAGGCATTGATCCTTCCCTTCCACACCTGTCCTGCCTCGCCTCACCTCACCTCACAGGAATTCCACGTCAGAGCAAGGAATCGATACTCGGCCGCGTGGCAAGATCGATGGTGCTGCCTGAGTAGCGTGGGGCCGTGGCGCGCTTGGAAGTAGCAAGAATCTAATATTAAAGGCGTTATCGGATTTAACGGATTCACCACCTCAGTTAGATGAACATTTTTATTTTCTGCTTGATAACCTATTTACACAAAAGCGTGGAGAACTAATGTATTTCCTCTGTTTCTTTTTTCTTCCTTATTTTTTCAATTTGGCGCCATTTCTTCACTTCTTCACCACTTTGCATCAAAATTTGCACAGTTTCTCTTTGGACGACGCTTTCATTTTTTTTTTTAGACATTTCAAAGGGATTATTGGATTGAACGTCAACTCACATGATCACGCAAATTTTGTTATGCCATCTTTTGTATGACCGGTTATTGTCATGGCAATTTGCACAGAAGCATGTCAGTGTATTGCAGTTGTAAGGAGACCATCTTAAATTTCCAAGGGGAATGTTGGTAACTTTGTTTTTACGATAGCCAGACGATTTCATTCAGCCTAAGATAGATTTTTGGAATAAAAAACACATGGCTCCCTTGGGCAAGAAGGCAACTCACGGCATTTTACGGGCATTTATGAGGCGTCTCTCATTATCAGCTGTGACCGCCCTCCATCCCACAATACAGAGTGCAGTCAGTAACGCAACCAATGGCTTCCCAAAAATGAAATAAAACCGTCTTGCAGTCACATCCCTCTACCCTTTCTTAAAGCCACCCTGTTCGCCACACCACCAGGTCTTCTGATATATTCATTGCCTGCTTTATGATAATTCTTCCAAATGCCTTTCACTAGATTTATATACAAATGATGCCAGCGTACTGAAGAGGGTTTGTCTCTGGTAATGACGATAGACAGTAAGACTTTTAGACAGGAGGACGGACAGACAGATTGACAGACATACTATAATTGGTAAGCTAACAGACAGACAGAGAGGCGAATATGTAGGCAGAGAGAAAATCAGTGTGTTGAAAAGAAAGCTTCGTCACTCACCATCAGCCGCCATGACGATTTCTCTGTTTATTTTCTATACCACCAGACGATTTTATTAAACTCGAGGATAATGGGTAAAAGGTTAGGTTTTGTAGAGGAGGGTGTGGGATTTCAAAAGGATGGGCTAATTACAGGAATAAGACAAGGCTAACACATAAAATAGAGGCTAGTATCAACAGCCATCATCATCATCACAATCACCATTATCACCACCATCATTATCATCATCATCATCCAATCACCCACTGTAGCAAAGGGATGGGCTCAGTGGGAGAAGAAACCTGTAAAAATAGGGTGAACTATCAGCAGGCATCATCATCATCATCATCATCATCATCATCATCATCATCATTTTAATCATGTCACCAACTTTGTCAAACGAATGGGAAAGCTCTAGAGATAAGAAAAAACACATCTAGGGAAACAGTCATCATCACCATCATCATCACCATCACCACCATCATCATCATCATCATCACATCGTCATCACCACCATCATCATCATCATCATCATCATCATCACCACCAAAACACAGTGTACGAGTATGATCGTTTTCTTAATCTTCTGAATAGGATGACGTCTTCTTTAGCCTTATTATCGCCAAAAAAATATTCCACAGTATAGGGAAGAAAATCGCTCACAGAGAAAGAGTTAGAATGCCTGTGGTTCGTGCTGAAGGGGTTAATTGTCTACCCAGGAAGTGGAGCTAAGGCCAGGCAAAGGTTAGTGGGACACAGTGAGAAAAAAAGCGAAAAAAAAGAGATAGAAAGATAAATAAAAGATTGCCCGACCAGATACTACAAAATGTCAGCTCTGAAAATGTGTTATCTAGCTCATCGGCTGGAGATCAGTGACGTCCTTGCTCACATGTACGCGAAGTCATAATATTTTGGTGTGTGTGTGTGTGTGTGTGTGTGTGTGTGTGTGTGTGTGTGTGTGTGTGTGTGTGTGTGTGTGTGTGTGTTACAGTTCTTTTATTAGGGCAACAAAGGGAACTGATGAGAGGAGAACAAGAAGAGGCAGACCATGAGTAGGGTACACGAAGAGGGTGAGGGGTACCATCATTACAACCCGGTACTACAAATATTCGTGTCTATAATAAGCAGGGTGGATGGGAAGGGAAACTGGGGCAGACCAAGGACTGGAGAGAGAGAGAGACAGATCTGGACTACAATTCATGAAAAATAGGAGCAAGATTTTTGGGAAGAGAAGTAGGTCAAGAAATGTATAGATGGGAAGTAGATAGAGATGGATAAATGTCATGACTACCTGGGATCAACTCAGGGATTGGTCGACTGGTAGTAGAGAGGTAAAAATAAGACGTGTGAAGGCCAGTGTCTAAAAGGGTCCACACTCGAACACTGGAGTGATGACACTTCCCAACACACACACACACACACACACACACACACACACACATGCACTTAAACACACGATTGCACACACGCGAACATACACACATACGCAAGCGCGCAAATGGATGAGTGAGTGAGTGAGTGAGAGTAATTGTGACTGAGTGCGTATGAAGGTGATAGTTAAAAATGGGTGAGTGAGAAATTGGGTGAAAATCGGTGAATGGGGGAGTGAGAGAGGTGGCAAAGTTGTAAGTGGCTGTAAGTGAGAATTACGGTGACAAGGTGAATGGATGAGTGAGCGGGCACGTAAAGACGAATATAGCAGTCAGTATAAAATGAGAAACAGACGAGTGAAAATGAGAGAAAATGAGAATAAGAAACAGAAACCAATGAGTGAAAGTGAGAGATGGTCAAGGTATGACCAAAAACGGAATCTAATGAGAGAAAGTGAAAGAATTTGAAAGTAGCTCAAGGAAATGAAAACAAAATGAATGAAGGAGAAAGTGAAAGTAGGTCCAGAAACACGAGAGAGAGAGAGAGAGAGAGAGAGAGAGAGAGAGAGAGAGAGAGAGAGAGAGAGAGAGAGAGAGAGAGAGAGAGAGAGAGAAATATAACCCCACAATCTCCACCACCACAAAACACGTCCACTCACCTCTCAGGGTACGAGCTCTTGTCCGGCGAAACATAAAACCAGGTGTGTGAATAATGTAAAGCCCACGACGTCAGGGCCCAGAGGCTTAAAAAGTTTCCCCCTCATGAATATTGGGAGCTTAATACAAGACGAAGCGCGAGAAACAAAAGGCAGGCAGTGTGAGGAGAATGAATGTTGAATGATGATGGCGGTGGTGATAAAAGCGATGATGATACTCTTCACTGTTCCAACCTTATCTTAAAGTTTTATTTATCTATCTGTCTATATGTTTGTATCTATCTATCTATCTATCCATGTATCTATCGATCTATGCATGTATGTTTTTTCTTATTTTGTATCTGTCTTTGCGTCTAGCCGTCTGTCTGTATATCTGTCTGTTTGTCTGGCTTTATTTCTATCTGATAACTTATGTTTTTATGCATCTATCTTTACTCACTAATTTACGCGTATCTTGCTCCACATATATTTCGCCTACCACTGATACCGCATGCTGTGAGGGGTCTTCTCGACAAACGTATCCTCAAATACTTATGTCCCCTCAATACTGCGACTTCTTACGAACAGATGGATAGACATATAAAATCAGAAAATATAAATAGACAGATCAAGGCCATACTACTGTAGGGAGGTAACATACAGCTCTGGACACATGTTTTAAATTGAACAAGTACAACCTTGAATTAAGAGCAAGAATTAACTAAAGCAAAACGTCACCGCACTGAAGGGGTTTAAAGGTGTTGAAGAGCAATATGATAATTAGTCTTAAGCATCGAGGAACATCATTTGACTATCCATTTACTTCATTATCCAATATATTGTCTAATTAGTTATCTTTGTTTTTATTTATGTCCATCTTTATTTACATCTATACTCGTCTTTATTTGTCTGTTGCATGAAGAATGTGTCTCGATTTATCTAAGTGTCTTTTAAGCCCTTCAGTCTGACTACGTCATTTGTATGATGTTCCTTTCCCTGCCAAACGATATTTATGCAGGTTAGAAACGCCCTCTAGTAATGAAGACTACAACTAATCTCTCCTATAGCAAAGGTCTCACGAACGTTTGATAAAGGGATCAGAAGAGAGTGAGAACAAAACGAAAAATATGTCCTCTGCCTGAAAGGTTTCTGCAATTGAGAAAAAAGTGTAGACCAAAAATCGAGCGAAAAAATATAAAAACTGCAGCGTACAACAATGCATATATGGATTGTCCTCATCGGCTTCTAAAGAATGGAATGTGAGGTAGATATTCTGTGTGTGTGTGTGTGTGTGTGTGTGTGTGTGTGTGTGTGTGTGTGTGTGTGTGTGTGTGTGTGAATTGTATATAACGTCACAATTTACGATATAAACCATTTAAACTTTGCGTCACTCCTCTCTCCATTTCAACTTTCATGCGGTATTCAATTATCGCCCCATCACACCAAGCTCATTTTAATTCTCTCTTAAAAGTTCCAGCCATTTCCCCACTCGATTTTCAATCAAGATTACATTAAGCCAACTCGCCCCAGATCCATTCCTACCAAATTAAATTTCTGCAGCTAATCACTTGCAACGACAACTCTCCTTTTCGTTATAATTCTCGACTCTGTTCCCCTTCCGTAGTTCCCATCTATCTTAATAAAATGTATTACTAACCTCTGACCCGTTTACAAGGTCACATCTATGGTGAATAAATATCAAAAACAAAATAAAAGAGATATTATTCTACCAAGATAATTAATGGAATTGTTTCTGAATCCTTCACTACAACAAGTCTCCTCTAAGCACAACAAGACCGAAAGTGATGACGTGTTGAATTACCTTCTTATGTAATATACGAAAGTACTTACTGTCTCTATTTTCATTTCTCCTGTGGTCAATTAGGATACATTTTCTCTCGGTGAAGTGAATATATATATATATATATATATATATATATATATATATATATATATATATATATATACTGTACCGGAATTCTGTTTCCTGACATGACCCATGTTTTGCGCTGTAAGTTTTTCTTGCATTGCACTCTCACATTATTTTCCTCTTGCCTCCATCTGTGGTCGTATTCATAAAAGCTTTTAACCAATTCTCACGAGAAACAAGTCACTACAGCAGCTCATTTTTGTCAAGAACACTTTTATTTGGTCGTTCTTTCTACTTTGATATTCACTGTAGTTTGGTAGTGAAGTGAGAAAATTTATGTATTAACGTGTCAACAAACAATCTTCAACACCACTTAAGCTAAAGCATATATATAATTAAGCCTTCATTCCCTCCACTTCCCTGGCCACACACCCAGAAGCTTTCTTTCCCATCTCACGAGGCCCTCCCAGTACCAAACTTTTCAGTGGTGGAAGTACCCATCACTCAGCACGTACACTCAGCAAACGCCACTCACACCATTTACCACTCCCAGGCTTCCGTGATTTACCACCAGATGGATGAAACCACCTTGTCAACACATCCAGCTGCATTGGTCGATACACGCAGTTCACAAACGGAAGAACCTGAGTTTAGTTCTCATGCCAGTCTGACCATTAGGTACAGTCAGTGCAGTTAGGTGGTTATTAAATTCCATAGCTCAGCCATAAGAAATATGAAAGAAAAAAGAAAGAAAAAAGATGGTTTGCGCAGACGTGCATGTGTGGGTCTCCCTTCCATCAGAGGACCTTCAGTTCGAAAAATGTCCCCACTGATTAATAAAAATGTCAGAAGATTGCAAGAATATAATGAAAAAAGGACGGTATCAAGACGGAAGCTACGATGGGGGAAGAGAGAGAGAGGGGGGAGGAGGGGGAGCAGACAGACGACAGAAAGACAGAGAGGTGCAGACGTACAAGTAATATTCAAGACGGAAGCCATGATGAAACATATGGCCGAAAAAAGGGAAAAGCCACGTTTGTGGGGACGTAGGAGTAGCGTCACAGTTCCATCAGCGGCCAAGAACGCGGAAAATCCAATAACCGGATCCGAACCCCGGGGGACGCAAGGCCGAGTGCTGCCATGGGGGAGGGGGAGGGGACTGAGAGGGACTTTCGGTATGGTATGGGGAGGGAGGAAAGAGATTTGGGATATGGTATGGGGAGGGAAGGGAGAGATGCTGGGGATGGCATGAGGAGGGGAAGGGAGAAATAATAGGGATGGTATGGGGAGGGACGAAGGGGATTTGGGGATGGTATGGGGAGAGGAAAGGGGGCGGGTGCATTCGAGGATGGTATGGGGAAGGGGGCAGGGTGTTGCTCAGGTAACGTGGGAAGAAGGAGAGATGGTAGAGGTCAAATTGAAGGGGAAGAGGGGGGGGGGGAATGGTGGAGGGTAAGGGGGATGTGAAGGGGCACGGATGACGTGGGGAGGTTGGCAGGGGTAGAAGGAAGGGGAAACGTGGGGGATCGTAGGAGAAAGAGGGAGGAAGGGGGTGATTGGAGGAAGGAAAAAATCGCTACTTAACTTTGGGGTGGAATTCTGGTTTCTATGAGGCCGGGGCGGAATACAGGCGACGTGGGGAGGGGGGAGGGGGAACGGCAGGGGTAAAAGGAAAGAGGGTTAAGGGAAAGTTGTAACAGTGGGGGATGACAGGGGGGAAGGGAGAAGAAGCGAAGGTGGTTGGAGGAAGGAATGGAACACCATTTAACGTGCTGGGGGCTTCTGGTCTCAAGAGGCAGGAGAGGGTGGAGGACAGGTGACTTGAGGAAGGATGGTAGGGTTGAGGGAAAGGGGTTGGGTAGATAAGGCAATGAGAGAGTGGGTGGATGGTAAGGGGGGCGGTGGGCAGCTCTCTATGGCGCTGGGGCAACTTAGGTTGTCTGAGGAAGGTATGAACCACCGCTTAACTTTATGGGAGGTCCTGGGCTATATGGAAAGTCTACACGTTCTTTGGAGTGTACGTTCCGGGGTAGTTTGTACGTTCTGGAGGTCTCCAATGCAGACCACTCTTGCTTTCTGGGACGTTTCGGTCTCTGGGTGACTGTCAGAAATCTTGTAATGGCTCCTGTCTTCTGTGTATGTCAGCAACCAATAAATGTTAATTGTCCTGTTAATCTCTCTTCCCCTTGTACCTAATAAACGATCCTATGACTCTTAATTTTGGTCAAGGTGGGGCTATGGAATATTTACACCAGATATCGCCTCACTCGTATAAGATTGTGGTAAGCAGGTACATTTTTTTCGAATAAATTTCATGAGTCAGGCTTATTAAATACCAGACTCTGCTCCAGTATCACATTCCAGAAAGCATATATATATTTTTTTTAATTGTATGTCTAATAATGGCAAAACGAAATTACAAACGCTTCACTATTATCACGGCTCAGACATACGGTTTCCTAGCTGCAGATGATGGGTTATTTAATATCCCGTCCTCTCTTGTAAATTGTACCCCTCTTGACTCTCGTCTTCCTCTTCCTTCTCGGGCCCCTATTCAAGAGTACCATTTAAGGCTTCGAAGCATCCCTTCCTACGCGATTAATTTTATATATTACATTTTAACATTTTCTTGTATGTTGTTTTTATTGCCTGGATACCTTCACAATTTGGATCAGTAGTAAACAAGAGGATATTGCTGTGCAATATGCAGAATAAATTGCTAAGGAAGGTATGTTACTAAATCTCCAAAATTACTTTGAATTATACCCTTAATCTCCTCCCAATTGCCCCACCAACTACGAAAGGAATAGTTACACATTAATCCTGTTGTAAATACAGCAAGAAGTTTCTCTCCAGATCCTTGCAGCTCCAGATAATACATTTTCGTCCTGTTCTCGGTCTTCCTCTCTTTCTCCTGCAAGATGGAATAGTTAGGTGTTTACACTGCTTCAACATATACTGCTCAGAATCCCCTAAAACAAACCCGGTGATGCAAATGACTGTTTATCCTATGGGCCAGTACAGTGCAGATGTTCTTCTCTACTTTACACTTTCGCCTGGTGCTAGAGAAGGACGCCTTCGTGTGGTGACTCCGACATGGCTGGACAACTCCGCTACCTGTTTATGCAAAGCCCCTACCCTCCCGCCCGATTCTTTAAAAAGTAGACGGTGAACTGCAGGAGAGGGACAGCTTCAGCCTGCAGTCCACTGGGTTTACATTCGGATGAATCTAAGGTTACAGTCATTACTACTCCCCTCTCATTTTGATGTCGGTCTTCCTCTACACACTCTCCCTTATGGAGTATTCACGTACATACTGTATCTTTAGGTCTGACCACCACAGTGTGAGTGGGAGAGTGGGTGGGTGGTAGGGAGGGTGGGGAAGGGTCTGATTCGGAGAAATGGGGGTAGGGAGAGACGTAGGATGGGGGCAAGATCACAAACTTCATACACGCCCCCGCTCCCAGACTTAGGGGTTTATTGGCTAACTTGAATGTAATTGACTAGTGGGCTTGTGTTGACGGCCGGGCTGACACAATCCCGGCATATTGGCAGTGAACGCGGCTTTATTGAATCTGCAACCGTGTTTGGCCGGCGCGTGTTGCCAGGAATGTCGAGGGTTGCAGTGATGAATGAGTAGGTGACCTAGTTTTTTTTTTTTTTTTCTATCTTTCTTTTGTCTCTTTTCTTTTTCTTCTTCTTCTTCTTCTTCTTTTTTTTTTTTTTTTTGCCTGACGCATTTCATTAACTGTATTAACGCTATCTCCAGACGAATTTAATCAGAGGGCGTATTTTACTTATTTTATTTTCACTGTATCCGGACAGTTTTAATGAGTTTGAGGAGCCCTTTAGTCAAGAGGGGTTATATATCAATTTCATAAGACGATAATGATGATGATGATGATAATGATGATGATGAAGATGATGATGATGATGATGATGATGATGATGATGATGACAACCCATAAAGGATAGCCGAAGAGATAATTGAGGTTCATTGCTCACGTACTGCCACTCACGGAAGGGTTACTGGTTATCCCCTCTTTACATGCCTGGATTACAAAGCCTATCCCAGTGCACTTACGCTCCTTGTTTCGGGGTAGTACAGGATTAGACAGGCGGACAGATAAACAGATAGACAGACAAATACTGTAGACAGATAGATACAGATAAATAAATGACAGAGATAGATACAGGAAATACTAAACCATTAACCTATTGCTCCAAATCTGCCCTTTATAGATGATGAAGACCCTCACGCAAAATCCGCCTTTAATCTCAAAAAATAATTACTCCCACGTTGTCATTTTTTGCCCAGGTAAGTATTCCGCCTCGGGCACGTTTAAAGGGGGCGCGTTTATGTGACTCTGAAATTCGCTTTACAATCCGTCTTTCTGAATGTCTGAATGAAAAAGTAACCTCAGTCTGGGTGGAGTATTTTGTGTTTCATTTTTTCAGTCTACAGATGATTTTACCAAGTTTAGGATTTTTTTTTCCAGAATTGTTAGAGTTTGATATGGTCTTCAGTAATCCCTATGCTACAGGAGATTTTTCTGAAGCTGAATAAAATCGTCTCTTGTTGGCCCGATTAAAAAATGAAAAAGAAAATAAGTTACCGTAGTGATGGGGTTAAGGGTATGTCCTAACTGAGGCCGGAAACGGAAATACTCTAATGTAAATTGTCTGATCATGTAAAAAAAAAATATATAAAAATAAAAAAGTTTCATTGACCACATTCTGGACAAACTGTTTCTTACCGACAGACATAATGTTGGTGACGTAAGACGTAGAATGTCTTGAATGGGAAGTAATAAAGTGGCGTGTTTTTGTTCTTCGTCCAGTTTCTTTTTTATCCAGAAAGATCGATAATTTTACATCAGTATTTGTTCGATCCTGACCTGTGTGAAGAAGCCATTGAACTTTCACCCAACTTTCAAAATGGAGAGGGGGATTAGTAAAGTTCAGGGCTATAGAAATGCGTTCCTTTGCTTCACAATTTTGGGCTGTGGTCTGAATGGCACTGTAAGTTCCGTAGCACCTTTTATTTAGCGATTTGTCCGGCACCTTACACCTCAGTATCCTCGTTCATGTCAATGATGCAAAATATATTGACTTAATGTTAACAGAACAGAGGAGGCTAATCAGGTGTAATAAGCAAAATAAATCGCTCAGGAAGAAGTGCTACGAGGTTCCTGTGCGACTCGGAATAAGACCATGAACAGAGGCTAAGAACTGTTGTTTGGAAGAAAAATGGCCCTCACTTCATGGCAAATTAGGACGTTTGAGTTAAGTATAAGCAAACGACAGCTGGCACGACAAGGCGGGGGAAGGCATTACGACTCTCTTGACCCTATGGCTGCCAATTACCAACTTTTATTTTTAGCCTGTTTTGGATATTGGACGGTTTTACTCAGATCCGAGATCTTGGGTTTACCATACGTGGCGCTAATCCCGTTTGATCCCCTGGCTGTAATGTATCATATGTCATTATATTTTGACTTTTGTCAGACTTTTTTCTTTTCCTTTCTTTGCTTTCTTTTTAATATCAGAAAAACCTGAGTCAGCAAAAAGTTTAGAAAATATCCCAATTAACCTTGTGCTGAAAAATGAGAACATTGTACTGATGTTTATATTTATTTACCAAGATCTGCTTTCGGTATGAACACAGATAAGCAGATCTAGACTTCTCTCCGCCAGCTCCTCTCCCTAGCTCTTCTTCTCCTCTCCCTACTCCTCCTCCTACCCATCCTCCTCCTCCTTTTCCTCCTACTCTTACTCCTTGTCCTACACCTCCCTCCTCCTCCTACTCTTACTCATCACCCTCCTCCTCCTTCATTTTCTACTCTTCCTCCAACCCTTACTCCTCCCTCTCCTCCCCCTGTTCCTCTCCCTCCTCCTACCCCTACTCCTCCATCCCCTACTCCTATCTCTACCTCTCTCCCCTACTCTTATCCCTACCCCTTCCCCCTCTCCCCCTTACCCCCTCCCCATTATCCCACATTCGCCTCATCCCAAATGTCTTCCCACCCACTACCACCACCACCACCACCACCACCACCACCACACCACTACCACCATCTCCTTATCCCTTTTACATTTTTATTTAATTCACTCGCGTCCTATAGAGGTGAACGTAAGGTATTAATTAGCAGTGTCAATAACATACTACCCACAATGTCAAAATTATGGGTAAATGGACCAGTGGCCTATTTCATTGGGTAAGTTGCTGTGATGATCGTTTTGATGTTTTTTTCTCTTGTTTTCTGGTTTGTAATACAGTCCACCTCATTTATAACAGTGAGAAACTGGATTATGATGAATGGGATGACGATGATGATGAGAATGAAGTTACTGTTGCTGCTGCTGCTGTTGTTGACGATGATGATGATGTTCTTGTTGCTGCTGCTGGTGCTGCTGTTACAATGATGGCAATGATGATGATGATGTTATTGTTGTTGCTGTTGCTGTTGACGACGACGATGATGATCATGATGATGATGATGATGATGATGATGATGATGATGATGATGATGATGATGATGATGATGATAATGATGATGATGATGATGATGATGATGATGATGATGGTGAGGAGGAGGAGGTCTAGTACATACACGCCTCGAGAAAGACTGAATATTTTTCTTAACTCGTTTAAATAAAGTTTTCCATGTCCACCCATACAAACTCTCACCTACCAAAATTGTGACCCCAGACCCTATCATACTCCATCACATGATTATATTTACCGTAGAAAAGATCTCAGGCAGTGAAGGGTTTGCTGTAACGGGGAAGCCAGTAATTCCACGAACGGCAGCGAATTATTGATGTCGGTCAATATTGGAAGACTCTTTACCTTTGCCCTGCCTTGACCCGTGACCTTTCAGTTTGACCTGCTGTGTGTCGCTCGGAATTTTATAAAGCCCTCCTGTTTGCCAGAGATGTGGGTACGTAGACTTTGGGGCAATGTTGATTATATCGTTAAAATAGATTTCTGCTTATTTATCTAACCAATCTATCTATTTACCCATCTATTTATCTATCTATCTACCCACCTATCTGTATCTCTTTTACATGCTTATCTATATCTGTCTACATACCTACTTACCTTTTCTATCTACACGTATCTATTTATCTATCTACCTATCTGTCCATTTATTCACAGCCAGACGCCTTAATTCCGAAGGGGGGGTGGCCATAAAGAAAATATCACTATGTCACCCTCTCCTATGTTATCAGGCTGCCCTTCCTTCAACCCACACCACCCTCATTCCCATACCGTACCACCCCACCCATCCACCTCATCCCCGGTTTCACTCCCCCCCCCCTCTCCCTCTCACCTCTACACATCCTTTATTTACACTTCTCTATCTCATCCCTCCACCTCATCCTCACTCTCCCTCCTCCGTTCTACACCTCACTCACATACACTTTCCTGGTTAAAAAAAAAAAAAAATGAAAAAGATAATGAGTTGAAAAGCTAATGATATTTATTTTTGACCTTTAACCGATTAGGTGATATATCGCTTTTTTTTTTTTTTTTGTTTTTTTTTTTTTTTTTTCAGATCAGGAGAAAATTTTGGAACCAGAGCACGTCAGATTCCAGGCACCATTAACCTCTTAACTACTGGATGTCCTTTCGAAAGCTGAGTAAAATCGTCTGGCGGTAGAAAGAATGGAAATGATAAAGACGTCATCGTGGGGAAAGTAACCACATATACGTCGTCCCAGAATAGTGTTGTTGTGGCCACAGGGACATAAGGATGTGAACCCCGTGGACTGCAGGCTAAATCCCTCCCCTCTCTTGCAGTCCACTCTCCACCTTTCAGGAGATAGGGAGGGAGCTGAGGGACTCTTATATTGGTATTTTGGTGCCACCGCGTGAAGGCGTCCCTCAAAAAAAAAAATCTAAATCACACATGTTTTTAAGCCATGACCAGATACTCTCAACCCTTACACTGCGATGACGGCTTCTTTATTTCAGTCCTTATGCTTCCAGACGATTTTATTCAGTTTGGGTGGACCGCGGCGGGTAGAGAAGAGGTTAACGAAGGCTACTTCTTACCCCTTCAGTTTGTAAAGTCTCCAGGCTGAATAAAATCGTCTGGCACTAAGAAAAAATACTGGAAAAAAAACCGTATTGAAGGTGTTCAGTTAAACAGTCATTAGACAGATCGATGGACAGATAGACAGGTAAGTAAACGATAGATATAGACGCATTAGAACAAAACATAGGAGAGGATAATTGCAGTAAGTCAGATGGGATAGATACAGATAGAGAGAGAGAGAGAGAGAGAGTAATAGCCTACCAGTCAGTATCTACATGTTTGACCTTGGCTTTGTTTGATTTTGACCTATGACCTTTCGTTCTCACCTGTACTGCCCCACGATATTGCAATGTTCTCACTAAATAAGGTGTCCTGTCGTTGTGGAGTGGCTGTGTCGCATCACCATCATCATCATCATCATCATCATCATCATCATCTCCCCTATCGTCATCGTCGTCTTCGTCGTCATCATAATGGTGTTCGTCGTCATTATCGTTCACCACAAACAGCTCCTCTGTCATCATCATCATCACCATTATCACCGTCGTCGTCGTCGTTGTTAACATCATCATCATAAGAGGTAGCATCATCATCTCATCATCATCATACCACCACCACCATCAAGTCATCGTCGTCGTCGTTAGTATCTCTGTCCTCATCATAAGCGACAGGACAACATCATCATCACCATTATCATCATCATCATCATCATCATCATCATCATCATCATCATCATCACCTAGATCCCCCTTATTCAAAGTGACCAATAAAGGAAAAAACACCTTAATTAACCCTCTCAATACGATGATGTCCTTATAATATTCTTACTACCTCTGGGCGATTTTCTTTAGCTCAAAAAGAACCTTAATAATTACAGGAATTATCGTCTTAAATCCACTGACGTATTCCTTAGTTCGTTCTTGCTATCTCCAGACGATTTCATTCAGCTTAGGAGAGGCTTCAAACAACAGAGAGAAAGAGAGGGGTAAATAAAGCCTTCACTGATCTACTTAATATACAGATTCTCCCCTAAGATGAGTAAAACCGTCTGGAAGCAGCATGAGTACGCGATCGTAATTTATCAAGTATTTTAAGTAAGGCCAAAAATGACGCCCTTCTTACCAAACATGCTTTTTGATGCAACTTTTGGAAGACCTCAAGTAGTAAAGGGGTTAATGAAGGCTCTATCTAACCCCTCCTGTACCAAAAATCCATCCTAAACTGAAGAAAATCGTCTGGAGATACTGTTGCATGAACAAAGTAAGAAAATAATACGCCATCTGGTTGAAGTGGTAAGAAATGCATAAAGTATAGGTGGTATTAGAGGGGAAAGGGATTGAAGAGGGGAGAGGAGGTGAGGGGAGAGGGTGGCTGAACTGGTGAGAGAGAGAGAGAGAAACAGGAGAGCAGGAATTAAAACTGTTAGGTATGATATAATAACTGACCGATGTAACTAAGCTATTCAACTGGGTGATATAATGGGCAGAGCTCCAAGGTATAACCCGGTAAATAACTAGGAGGCTTAACATAACTGGGAGATAAGATATAAGCGAGTATTATAACTTGTGAGTGTAAATGGGATGTGTAAGTAAATGGAACAACTAGAAGGTATAAAAGAGAAGTATAACTGAGGTATAATTGAGAAGTATACGGGGTATAACTAGAAGGTATTTATTGGAGGTGTAAGTGGTTAAAAATTAATCGAATATCCAAGAGTTATGGATGAGATTTATGTTCCTTCAGAGAACAAAGGAAGTGGAGATCAAACTAATTCTAACTTGAAGCTTAAAATCTGTGAAGCAATTAAAGTGTTAGTCGGAGGAAGTGTAAGCCGGCTGTGATGAAACGCACACAGACTCACACGTATACACACAGACAGACACCTATACACACACGTATGCACACAAACACACTCGTCCACACACATACGAACATACACAAACACAAAAACATACAGACATAGGCAAGCCCACACTCATAGCTCTGCACACTAAGTAAAAAAAAAAAAAAAAACACAAATCCACACAGGTAGAAAACAAACATACACATACAAACAGGTCAAACGTACGCGTTCACACGTGTACATGTAAACACACATAACACACCCACATAAATATAAAAACACTCACACATAAAAACACAGATGACAACACCCACATACACAAAGAAAACATACGGACAGAAACACACCATTTCTCTCTCTCCCTCTCTCTCTCTCTCTCTCTCTCTCTCTTCTCTCTCGTAATCTGATTAGCGCTAGAAAATTTTCAGGTCACTGCCCTTCAGAGTACCATCGCAGGCTGGTGATGATGATGATGATGATGATGGTGATGATGATGATGATTGATGATGATTGATGATGATGATGATGATGATGATGATGATGGTGATGATGATGAGGTGTCTTGTTTAATCATGAATATCCAGTTTCGTATCCATTCAAACTTATCCACATCAGGCTAACTTTCATCTAGCCATCCACTTCCATCTAACTCACCCACACTCATGCAGATCCATCTAAGCCTCATCCTTACTCATCCACATCCATCAATTCACACTCACCCACATCCATCTAACCTTCTTCCTTACTCATCCAAATCCTTCTAAATCATCCACACTCATCCACATCCTTCTAAACCATCCACACTCATTCACATCCATCTAACTTTCATCCACATTCATCCACATCCATTAAACTTTCATCCACATCCATCTAACCATCATCTTTACTCATCCACATCCTTCTAACTCACCCACACTCATTCACAGTCATCTATCATGTCAACACTCAACCACATCCACTTAACTTTCATCCAGTTGCGTCATCCACACTCATACACATTTCCCTAACTCACTCACACTCAGCCAAATCCATCTGACGTTCATCCACTCCTATCCACATTCATCTTACTTTCATCTACATCCACCCAACTCTCATGGACACCTATGTAACATTCATCCACTCTCATACCCATCCACATAACTCATCCACATTCATCCATGTCCACCTGACGTTTATCCACACTCTTCTACATCCATCTAACGTTCATCCATGTCCATCCGGCTCCAGTTACCACCATCCACACTCATCCATATTCATCTAACACATCCACACTCATCCAAATTCCTTTATGTGTCACCTACACTCATCCACATCCATCTAACTTTCACCCACGTCTGGTTAACTCATTCCAGACTGATCAACATCCACTTAACATCATCCACATGCATCTAACTCATTCACATTCACCCACATTCATCCATATCCATCTAACTCACCCACATTCATCCACATCCATCCACTCCTACCCACATCAATCTCACCTGTTATTTGGACTCTATTTTCGGTTCGATTCCCTTTAAGTCTGCCACACCCTTTTCTGTACCCATGATCCCCTTCCACACCTATCTATCTATCTATCTATCAGTCTATCTATCTATAGAACTCTATCTGTTTATCTATCTATCTATCTGTTTAAATGTTCATCCATCCATCAACCTATTTGTCTATCTATCTATACAATTCGTTTTTTGTTTCTCTCTCTCTAGACAGACAATCAGACAGACACAATGAAACTGACCGACTGACAAAGCGACACAGACAGACGCCAAACAGACACACAGAAACGGAGACCAAGACAGAGACAGAGGCAGAGATTCAATAACTGTCACAAAGAGATGTGTGGCAGTGAAGGTTTAGAATTTCGATATCAATGCAACTCCGTAACAAAACCGTAATTGATGGTCCTCAGGTCGGGTACGAAGGGTTTGTACGCCTTTTTCTATAACAATATTCATAGTTTCGTGTGTATAGCTTTCATCTCCCTCTCTCTCTCTCTCTCTCTCTCTCTCTCTCTCACTCACAGCCATCTCACTCTACCCATTGTTCAACCCACGCCCCAGATCCTTCCCCTACCCCATTTTTTCTTCCTATTTTTCACTACCATTTTATATATTTCATGCCTTTCCCATTTGTTGCTTTTTTCCCTTTAGCGTTGTCGTCTTTTTCCCCGTTTCACAGATGTTCTCTTTACCTTTTCTACTTTTACCTTTACACTTATATCTCTCTTCTTATTTTTACCTCTTTTATTATCATTCTTTCTTGAGTTCAGTTCCTGTCACCTCCACCTCCTCCTTCCTAGATATGTCTCAGTATTCCCTTTAACTTGTCCTGTCTTTATCTACTTCTTACCTTTTTCATTTTTTCACATTTCTTACCTGTCCCTTAATTACCTGCTATGCATTTGATTCACTTCTTTTATTACGATTTTTGTTTTGCCTTTTAACTCTCTTTATCTCTTTTACATTTATCTTTCAAGTGTCTTTCATCGTCTTTACGTTTTAAGTTCTTCCGTCCAATTATTACCTTTCCTTACCTATGCCTTCATCTTTCCTTATATATTCTGCCCATACCTCTTACCTCTTACCTTTTTTCAGCTTTTTCTTTCACTTTTTTCACCCCCACTTTTTTATCCTTTTCTCCTGAAGTATAATTTCTGTCACCCTCCCCCTACCTGGGTGAGTCTCAGTGTTCCGTCTGAAGGATTTGCCGTGATTTTTACCCTCAAGTTTTAATGAACGCTCCAACTTAACCTCCCTACTTTCCACCCGTGTTTAATGACTTTTATACGAATACCGTACTAAGAGGCCCTTGTGTGGGGTGGGGTGGGAGGTGGAGGGTCGCTTGTTGTCTGTGGGTTATAAATTTGTGGGACTGATGCCTGGAGGAGAAGGAGAGGTGAACCAAGAGTGGGGAATGACTGCTATCTCTTAGTTCTTAATTGTGGTCTGGTAGTGTGTGTGAGAAGAAAAGACAGATCGAGAATGAAGGTACTGCAGTTTGTCCTTTGTAGGTAGTAATCTGTGGGCTACTGGTTTGGAGGACGATAGGAGAAGTAGTGTATTGTTGTTTGTGAGATGGCGATTTGGAGGAGGAGAAGAGGAGTAGTGTATTGTCTGTGGGATGATGGTTGGAGGAGTAGGAGGAGGAGGAGGTGAGGAGGAGGAGGGGTAGACCAAAATACAGAATGACTGTAATTTGTTGTTACAGGGGATTATTTCCATGGGACGTGGAGATGCAAACCACGGTTGAAGACTTGGTATGTTTTGGCTAGTAATTTGGAGATAGAAGAGAGGTAAACCCATACACAGAACTTATTATATTTTGAAGTTTCTGGGTATGAGGAGAGGTTGGCCGTGATAAAGGCTAATTACAGAGAGTTGTCCATGTAGTTCGGAGCAGAAGCTGACCAAGACTGAAGGCTGGCTGATATCGTTTGGCTTTCGTATGAACATCGCAGTCTATTGCCAACCGTTCCAGTAAATCTAAGACGACCTTCAACATGTACTCTTTCATAATACCAAAGCTGTAAGATTCAGTACAAGCAGTTCTCATGGTCTAGTCAGCGATGCGTAAAAAAAATATTACAATTTTTTATTATATTTGGTACTGTAAATTGTGCCCATGAAACGAGCAAATCACCTGTGTAATAAGAAACAGAACTTTTAAATTTCTTCTATAATTAACTATAGATTTTAAAGGAAAAAATAACGTCAAATATGTAACATGCAACAAAAACATAAGGTATTTTGCTGGCTAGAGGATTTTTATATCTAATTTTATATATAATACTTTCTTTATACACGCTCTTTCTGTACTGTAACATAATTTTTTTTTTTCAGGTTTGTCTTCCAACTCCAAAACACCCGGATACAACACCAGAAGTTAAGGGCTTGTGGACTGTACCCGATAAGTAATACTCGACTCCTTTCATATATGGTGTGTGGTACAAATAATCAACATCTGTTTTCAGTTTGTGTGAAACGCCAATTGTCAATTATTCAGAAGTCTTACGTGTTTTCCTACGTGTTTTCCTACATGCTCTAAGATAATCATTCCTAACCCCATTTCACTTTCTCATTCTTACGTCTTTCCCTCACTTTCTTTCCATCAAACATAAATTCATCCTCTCTATTTCCTTATTCCTTTTCCCTCATTGATCCGTCTGTTTTAGTTTTTGTCAGGCTATATTCTCCTTACTCCCAAACTCTTTCTACACCAATCTGTTGTGAACGTAATTTAAGATACGATGAAAACTGTTATGAAAACCCTCGACAGAATGGAAAATAGTCTCATAACAGCGACAGCGATAGTGACTGCTTTATTTTGTTTTAGCATTTTACGTAAAAAAAATATACTGAAGAAGACCAAGAGAAAAGAAGATGCTGAAAAAAAAAATCGCATCTTCCAAAATTTCTAGTAACCAGTTTTTGTTCTCTTTTTTCCTGATTAATAGTGTCTCTATCTATTCACATACTCGTAATTACTTTGTTTATTTGCTCTTACCAATTTACTTGTGATAGCGCCTGACACTCTAACAAGAAAGACAAAATTTCAAAATCCAATTAACTCGTTCTCATTTACGTTCACGAAAATTTTTTCAATAAAGCACAAGACAAGGACGTGACACAATCTTTTTTTTGGTTTCTTCATCATGTTATGCGCATCTATAAAGAAAAGCGTCAATAGATGGATAAATAAACAGATAGATAGATAGACAGATAGATATAGATATAGGTAGATGGTTTAGTTGGTCAGGTGGAGCCAATATTGCCTAGGCTTGAATGATATTTTAATTATGTGGTCCATTTCACTGGGATGCTGCTCCATGCATCTGTTTTCTTTTGCTTCCTCTTTGCCTGTTTCTGGACCTTACCTCACCTCATCGTATAAGTGTGGATTGGAGTTGGAGTATGATGCTAATGCTAATGATGATGATGATGATGATGTGGAGGAGGAGGAGGAGGAGGAAGAAGAGGAAGATAGGGTCATAATATCTTTTAATCTCTAAAACTAAGGAAAATTGTACAAGACACCACATTTCCCTAACCCTGCCTGCTGATTAATTAATTCTGTTTTTATCACAATTATTTAAAACGTTCTCCAGGGATATATCTATTATCTGGTAAAGTGGAATGAAAAATATCAGAACCCCCATCACGGCAGGAAATTAAAAAATCTAAATACTATATCCGCAATTCACCACTTCAACCTGATTACGCATTTTTTTTTTCGTCGTATTAACAGAAAAATATATTCAGTATAGTCGAGCCCTTGGTGGTAAAAAGGTTAATAATGGCTCTACGTAACGCCTTCATTTTGGAAAGCCCTTCGTCGTTCTTTCTATTCGCAGTTTTCCTCTTGTCGAAGTCATTTATTTTTTGTGCCTTTCTCACATTGTTCCAGCGGTGAATTGCAGTATGTATGGTAGTAACAGCTGTGTCACTGGGTATGTATGAATGTGGACCCAGTGGACTGCAGACTGAAGCTGCCCCTCTTCTATAGCCCACCATCTTCCTTCAGACGGACAGGGAAAGAGCTAAGGAACGTTTAAATAATCAGTCAGTTCAGTTACCCAGTCATATTTGTGCCACCATACCAAGGCATCCCTCTCCACCACTGGTTATAATAAAAATAATAAACAATTAAAAAGCATTCCAGAAAGCACACACCTCCGCCAATGACACTGTCATTAAAAAGGATCCGAATCCGGATCCAGATCCGCCCCAAAATTTAATCAAAGCTTTCTTGGTCCATGGCTCACCTTTCCACAAAATTTCATTGAAATTCATTGAGAATTTTTGGAGATATTGTGCGGGATACTCCGGATCTGGATCGAGATATGCCCTCAAATTTACCAATTTCTTCCTTGGCTCATGGCCCACTCTTCCACAACATTTAATCAAAATCCGTTCATAACTTTTTGGGTAATCCCGGATCCGGATCAATAGATATAGGATCAGGATCCGGGTCCGGATCCGCCCCCAGATTTAATAATTTCTTCCTCGGCCCATGGCCCAACCTTCCACAACATTTCATCAAAATCCGTTCATAACTTTTTGAGTAATCTTGCTAACAGACAGACAGAGAAACAAACCAACGCGGGGTAAAACATAGCCTCCTTGGCTGAGGTAATAAAGCGACCTGAGGATAACTTAAGTAAAATGAAAAAAAAAAAAAAATGTGTTCTCTGGCTGC
Organism: Coenobita brevimanus; assembly: GCF_032717465.1. Lineage (NCBI taxonomy): Eukaryota > Metazoa > Arthropoda > Malacostraca > Decapoda > Coenobitidae > Coenobita > Coenobita brevimanus. Next base: position 56,649,234 of record NC_137008.1, read on the forward strand.
AACGATTAAGCCATTATCAGCGTTTGTCTCGCCAGCGTCCACGCACCCCAACCCTGGACTGTGTCACTGCTAATTTTGGCTCCCTGCCCTCATAAAAGGATCCTCTATTCCCCTCACCTCCCCTTCCTTTCACGTGCCTTCCCCTCCTCTCCCTCATCTTTCCCTCCTTCCTTCCCCTTGCCTTACCTCCCATTCTCCCGCCTCCCCTTAATTCCTTTCCCTCGCCTTCCTTCCCATCTCAGATACTTGCCTCCCTCTTTTGCCTCCCCTCTCTTCCTCAACTTTCTCTCTTCTCCCCACCCTTCCTGTACTTACCCTCTTCCATCTCCTCCCGAGCTCTCCTCTCTCCCCTTCCCTTCCCCAGCTCTCGGAAGAGGACATGATGGCCTCAATAATATTTGCTTCAGTTCTCGCATCACCACAGCATGACGCTCTTGCCCTGTCTCCCCTTATTGTCTTGTTATTTTCTCCCCAATACCTCGTCCCACTAAATCATTTCCTCCCAATTGCCTAGTACAACCAAATTATTCTCGTCCCACTACCTCGTCCAACCAAATTATTCTCGTCCCACTAACTCGTTACGCCAAATTATACACGTCCCACTACTACTACTCACCAAATTATTCTCGTCCCAGTGCCTCGCCCCACTATATCATTCTCGTCCCACTTCTTCGATCCACCGTATCAATTCCTTGAACCTGAAGAGCTCACGTCTTTTTGTGCTTTATTTCTGCTCTCACCAGACGATTTTACTCAGCTTTAGAGAGACCTTTCGAACTGGAGGCGTTATATACAGCTTTCAGTAAACCCATCACTGTAAGGGGGAGTTTCCTAAGCTGAATAAAATCGTTGGAGGTAGCACAAGGCAAAATGTCATCGTGTTGAAGGAGTTACTCTCATCTCACTTCACTTTATAATTTTTGTTACACTACCTCGTCCCACCACAATATTTTCGTCTCAAAGCCTAACCCCGGCCGTGGATTTGGGCTCCCTTAATTTCGGCCTCCTGCACCTATAAACGGCCCTCCCCTCTCCTACCCTCCTCCTCCTTCCACTCCTCCTCTCCCCTCTCTTTCTCTCCCCTCCTTTCATTCCCTCTTACCTTCCCTCCCTCCCCCTTTCCTCTCCCTTCCCTTCCTCTCGTCATGGCCTCCTGCTTTCCTCCCCTCGTTTCTCTTCCCCTCCCCTTCTCTTTTTTTTCCCTCCCTTCTCCCTGCCTAGCCTGAATATTTTTTTCCACTCTCGCCTTACCAACACTCATCACTCTGTCCCTCCACTCAGGCCCATATATTAAAACTCATAGCGGGAAAGTTTTTATCGGTAATTTCTGAAGCATCTGGGTAATATATGAAGTGTGTTCTTTCTGCATCGTTCCTGAATATAGCTGCTAAAGTAGGACGCAGACTTATCCAATGATTATAATTACAGGTGTTCCATGAATGACCGTAAAAAATTATGGACTTGCTAACACCTGTGCCTAATGAGTTTTAAAAGTACGGTCATTAATCTTGCCGTCTAGCCCTCTCCCAGACACCCTAAACGTGAGACAGTTAAGGTACTCCTCTGTTAACCCTCCTGTTGATATATATATATATATATATATATATATATATATATATATATATATATATATATATATATATATTTTTTTTTTTTTTTTTTTGAGGGGGAAGGGGCGAACACCAGACGATTTTATTCATCATGGGAAAATCCAAACAGTTCGTAGGTAAAAAAAAAAAAATCAGCCTTTTATAACCTTCTTGATATGAACCCATCTTTGGAGAACACCAGACGGTTTCTTTCATCTAAGGGAGATTCTAGACGCCATAGGTGGGGCGTGGCGTTTCTTGTAAGCTGAATAAAATCGTGTGGAGATACCGGCTGTAAGATTATAAGGACGTCACCGTACTCAATAACTTAACTAACACTTTATGATAAACAAGCCTTCATAAAATTTTTATTATTTTTCACGAATAATTTATCTTCCGTCGTATTTCTCACTTCACTATTCACTCTGATTTTGTTGTGACGTGTTTGGCAGGTGTATGAGTGGAGATGAAAGCATAAACAAACACTCTCATGCACAATTTAAGCTCAAGAAAGGTTAAGAATACAGACCCAGAAGTTTTTTCTTATTTTAGTTGTCTACAGAAAAGGACATTATAAAACATCTCTTATGCAATCGATATTAGCCCTTTTACTCATCTACTGCTTCCCTGTCCATGGTTGACTGTAGGAGAAGGGCTGCCCATCGACTCCACTCTTCTGATATGCCTGGAGATCACAACAACAACAACACCAACTTGTATTTTGTTCCTGCTTTCGCCAGACAATTGGCTTCAGCCTGAGAAAGAACTATTTTGCCATTCACTACGATGGGTTTCTTTAAGCTAAATAAAACAGACAGCAAAAATAAATTGAAGACTGACCTCACCGTACAGAAAGGATTTGCTCTTCTTCACTTAATAGACCAGCACTTCTCATCTCAAAGGACAACGATCATCTTAAAGGATACCGTGTCGACAATAAATTATCGTTCTGCGGGGATCGATTACATTATATTAGCGCCATTTTTCATTCCCCTGCTCTTGGAATTTTAAAGCACAATTATTTTTTTATCCACTATTAACGTCAATATAACACTTGCCGTGAACATTTATCATTTAATTTTTCAACAAAGTCAACTCATCTCTTCACTTTTCAAACACACAAATATTGTCTTATTCAGCATCCCGTTAATGTCACACTGTTAATGAAATGAGAGATATTGTATTTATCTTTCATACGATTTTCTCTCATTTCTTCACACACGTCAACCAACTCCAGTTTCAGAGTAAAGTTATAACCTTATCCATCAAAACATCAGTGCCAAATTGGTTTGTCTGAAAGGGTTATTATATTAAACATTAAGAAAGCTATTTTCACACAATATTTGCTGATACTACGAAAATTAACAACGTAGATATTTTCATTTTCCTTGTAGCCCCAAACTGGCAAGTGATAAACGACGCGGTGAAAGCAAATTTAGTTCTCTCAAGAAACTCTTAAATTATTCCTCATGCCGTCCCATTAATCTTAGTATCATATTCCTCCTTTATTACAATATTCCCCAATTCCATCATTCACAATTAGCCCTATCCATCTCGTTTTAATGGACCATTATCTTCTGGCTCATAACCGCATCGATAGCAGACTGATGACTCACAGGGAACTTTTATCAATTATCACCCTCTTGTACGGAAGGCTCTAACTCATTTTCACACACCACCAGCTTGCTATTCATCTTCCGTCTTTTCACATCGTTTGAAAAAATAATTGCTATCCTCTTCTGCGCTGCCGAATCTATTATACACTGTCATTATAGTTTCATGCAGTCTCTCTCTCTCTCTCTCTCTCTCTCTCTCTCTCTCTCTCTCTCTCTTGACCATCGTGCCGGTCAACTATTCATCTTCCTTCTCCCTTTATTGTTTAAGAGCACAATTGTAATATTGTGAGTTACCAAATCGATAGTAAATTGACTTGAAGCAGAGAACTGTTTTATATACTGCATATATATATATATATATATATATATATATATATATATATATATATATATATATATATATATATATATATATATATTCCATTGTCTTCTCTGTTTTTCATGCATGACTAATGCACCGATTATCGAACATTTTTCCATTATGCAGTCTTGTTTCTCGTTCACCCACGTCGATCGCCCTCTTCATCTTCCTCCTCCACTTATAATTTCAAAGGACAATTATCTTGAGTATTACAGAGTCGATACTAAACTGGATACTAGCAGATATAGTACATCATCATCATCATCGTCGTCTCCTGCAGGCTGTTTTACACTAAAGCAGTCTGTCATACTCTCATGCGGTCTGCCCTACCGTCATGCAGTGTCATATCGTTGTATGTTCCCTGTCCTAACGTCATGCAGTGTCATATCATTTTCATGCAGTCTGTCACACCGTCCTTTCATGCAGTTCATAATGACGTCCTGCAGCCTGTCATATCGTCCTTTTTTGCAGTCCGTCGTGCTGTCATGCACTCTGTCTTGTCGTCGTTTTTTGCAGTCTATAATGCCGTCATGCAGTTTTGTCATATCGTTAGCCTGTCCTGCATGTATACAGTCTGTCTTATTGTCCTTCTGTGCAGTCTATAATAGCGTAATACCCTCGTGCAGTATGCCATTTCATCCTTTTATGCAGTCTATAATACCATCATGCAGTATGCACTATCTTCCATTTATGCACTCTTTGATACCGCAGTGCAGTCTATTACAACGTCCATTTATGTAGTGTATAATATGTTATGCGGTCGGTCATGTGGGCCTCTCATGGAGTCTCTCATACCTTCCCCACATGTGGCCTTATATCGTCCTCTCATGAAACCTCTCGTACCATCCTTTCATGCAATCTCTCATATCGTCCGCTCATTCAGTCTCATATTTTTCCTTGTGCAGTCTCCCACATCGCCCTCTCATGGGTCTCTTATCGGCCTCTCATGCAATCTCACATATTGTCCTATAATCTATCGCATCGTCCTCTTAGGCAATCCACTCTGACTTTATTCACACACAAGCCAACGTCATTCATCTTCTTTTTCCTCCTCGGATTTCAGAACGCAGATATTTTCACCTCCATTATAGCATCAAAAATAAAATACCTCCCTACTGAGAACGTATTAAGTTACCTTCACGTGTATTTATTTTCATTCATTTTATTTTTCACACTCACAACCAAGCTTTTTCATCTTCATCCCCCTTCTGTCTCTTCAAAATACCTAAGCATAATTACCACCATTACCTCTTCTCCATTACCGTATCGATAACAAATTAGCTGTTCTCAGGTAACTATTATGTCATCTTGTCATGCAGTACAGTACACTCTTCACGTCCTTCACATGTGGCTAGAGGGACGCATTTTCTTACGTGATTCTAATCTACTCTCCCACTGTCTTCCTTTCCATTGCCGCATCAGATATGTCATAACTGGAGAGGCTAGAGGAATTATTATATCATTCCTTCATCTCTCTCTCTCTCTCTCTCTCTCTCTCTCTCTCTCTCTCTAACCACCAAAGCAACATTCTTTCCTTCATACGCTTATCGCATCAAAAACACCATTAACTTTACCTTCCTATCTGATACCGCATCGTCCTCTCACGCAATGCTCCTTTCACGTCCTCTTATTAACCAGAACATCATGACTCCTTCACACACAACTTATCTACTTTCCTACTCTTATCGTTTTACAGGGTCATTATCGTGTCTTCGTATCACGTCGCCCTTTCATGCAATCCTGTCATGTCTTCGTTATATAATCTGCTCTGGTAATTCTTGACACAGGATCAACACCACACACACACACACACACACACACACACACACATTCTCTCTCTCTCTCTCTCTCTTAGCTTTTCAGAGTCCCTCCATTATTACCACCATTATATCTTTCTTCTCCATTACCACATCAAAAACAAATTAGCTACGCACAGGCCACTATTATAAGATCCCCCTCCCATGCAATTACCATTTTTTTTTTTTCCCACACAGTATCACCACTAGTCTTTTTCGTCTCATTTTCACCTTCCAAATACTATGTAATTATCTTCACACCTGCATCGATACCTGACTGGCTATTCACAGGTAACATGTGTATCGTCCCTTCTTGCAATTCTCTCTCTCTCTCTCTCTCTCTCTCTATCTATCTATCTATCTGTGTATCTATCTATCTATCCATTTCACACACGACAGGAAAAACTACTACCATCTTACTCTTAACGCTACAGACCACATTCGCTAAGTTTGGTATGAGATGAAGCCCAATTAGAGAGTACGAATGAAACCTCAGTAGGAAGTTTCTCAATATTCATTTCATGCCACTGTCCACGGGCGCCTTAAGAGAGAAAAGTTAGCAGTCAATTCTTCCTGCTTGAATTCGCACGTCCCGTTCTCTCCCACACCCGCTCGCGTTCAGTGTGTGTGTGTGTGTGTGTGTGTGTGTGTGTGTGTGTGTGTGTGTGTGTGTGTGTGAAAATGGCAACTTAGAGTGAAGAAAATACACCACAATCGAAAAATGTGTCAAGAAACTGAGTGTCAGGGAAAATGGGAGAAAAGGAAGCAGTTTGTGCGTGCTGTGGCGGTGGAGCGGGTAACGAAGAAAAGAGGAAAAGGAGGAGGAGGAGGAGGAAGAGGAGGAGGAGGAGGAGGAGGAGAAGCAGGAGAAAAAGATGAAGGACTCAAGCTAACACCCATCTATCACAAGAAGTCCATCAACACAATAAATTATGCCAAAGCCTCAGTCATGACCACCAAAACCCGCACCACTCACTGTAACATCCAAATCCCTAATCGTACCTGTGGGTGAACATGGACAGGGGCAGAAAACAAACCACTGACCTTTTCACCCTCATATCTCTGGGGTGTGAGCAGTGGAAGTCCTGTTTTAGGCTTCCCAGGGGATCGTTTTTCTCGCTGGACAGGGTAGGTGGACGCCAGAATTACACTTTTTCTCTCTTTTAAGCGTTTTCCTTATTTTGCTCGGCATGTGTATTTTTACGGTTGTAGGATTTGTGTGTGTGTGTGTGTGTGTGTGTGTGTGTGTGTGTGTGTGTGTGTGTGTGTGTGTGTGTGTGTGTGTGTGTGTGTGTGTGTGTGTGTGTGTGTGTGTGTGTGTGTGTGTGTGTGTGTGTGTGTGTGTGTGTTTTAAGTGTCTGTGAAAAACAAGGAGGCTGGACCTAGCATTACATTTTTTTTTTCTATTATTTTCCTCGTTATGCTCAGTTTACAGTAACCCATTTTAGATTTGTTATTTTTTTTATGGGGTGGAAAGTAATGTTAATGGTGATGCTGTTAGTTGGTTTTTCGTGACACAAACATTTGATTAATATATGACGGGAAGAAAAAGGATAAGTATTATAAAATTCTCAGATCCCTAAATGCCCTCCCATGCTGGACAAATTTTCCGTCAAGACCATTTGTTTGTGGTTGTCGTCGACTTTGATATCATTTCCCTAGAGTACAGAATTATGTGGTGTCCAAGATATGCAGGAGATCGAAAGCGAAATAAACCAGGCGAAAAAAAACGTGCCTACTTTTACTACTGTGTAAGGATAATATTTTAACGCAACGCACATTTATTTTAAGGAATGTATTTAAAATATTTCAACTATTCACAAGCGCATAAAAAACAGCATCTTACGACTCATCATTTTTATTTATGACCTATAATTCAGACAATAGAAATATTCACAAGCATACAAGAACGTAAATGCAAGTGATGTATTTCCACGTGATTGTTTACATCTGGAAGGCGTCTTCTCCCCTCCCCTCTCACCTTTTAGTCTTCTCCCCCCCTCTTCCCACCCCTCCTATTCCCTTTTTCCTCCCCACACCCTTCCTCTGCCATCTCCTTGCCTTCTCATGTTCCCCAAAACTCCCCTCAACTCCAATTTTCATTTCCATCACACACACTCCCCACATTTTCCCTTCCCATTACCCACACATTTCCCACTCCACCTCCTTTCAACTCCACCTCTCTCCCTTCTTTCAAAAATTCTCCCATCTCCCCTTCCCACTCCCAACTCTCCATTCACTTCCACCTCCTCGCTCATGAACTTTCCCCAACCCCACCTTTCTTCCCTATCACATACATTCCCCACATCTCCCCTCCCCACACTCCTCCCCTCCCTCTGCAACCTCCTTGTTTTCTCACGTTCCCCAACAGTCCCCTCAACTTCAACCTCCCTCTCCCCCCCCACATCTCCTGAACCATCCTCAACTCCGCCTCCCTTCACACATTTCCCCTCCCCACACTCCTTCCTCTTCCCCCTCCACTCCCTGACTTTCTCACCTCCACTCCCCTTAACACCTGCCCTCTCTCCACATCCCTTCCCCTCCACCCACTGACTTTCTGACCTCCACTCCCCTCTCAC
>NC_137008.1:56662174-56724674 GCF_032717465.1 Coenobita brevimanus
AAGGGACGAAAATCTGGGCCAAGTTAAAGTAAAAGCCGTCCGTCCAACAGTCTGCTCGGACCGGATTTTCCCAGGAATATATACTTCTGCATAAAGAGATGGAAGATAAAATATAGAGTACATTATGGCCAAAGCTTCGAGGAACCTACGATATTATTTTTTTTTACTCCGTCCGTATTTCCTCTGCTCTTCCTCCACATTCCGTCTCTCCATTCTGCTTTCACATTTCTTTTGACCTTTTTTCTTTACAACCCTCGACGTATTCTTTCTTCATATCTTTCATTTCTACGTTTCTCTTTCCATGACGGTTTAAAATTCACTCTATATTTCTTTACACAGCATTTTCTCTTTATTTTCTTTATACATGTTAGCTTATTTTACTTTCGTATATCCATTTATCTTTCCCTTTTTTTCTCCTTCATATTATTTCTCTCTCATTCTTCACATTTCCATCCTTCTTTTTCGTTTGTGCTTACCGTATATCTGCTGTCCAATTTTCATCATCATCATCATCATCATCTTGACCCCCTTTCGCTTTTACACTCATTTTCCTCATCGATTTTCGCTCGATAATATGTCAATTCCTTTCATTTTTACTTCATTTCCAGTTCTTCTATCTATACACTAATTTCACTTTTTTTCATATTAAGGTTTACGTATAATTTTCCTTTCATTTGTTTACACTCGTTTTATCCTGTCATATTTTCTCCTAATTCTTTCATTACCCTTCCTTGCACTTGTATTTTCTTGCTGATTAAACTGTCCCCATTCATTTCCCAGATTTTACAGTCGTATTTTCCTTTTCAGTTTTCTTTCCACGTCTTATTCTTTTCTTTTCCAGGGTATTTTTCTTGCCTATTTACATTTCACATTCTTTTTTAATCGTTTTTTCCTTTCCCATTAGTCTCTTTTTGTGCTTCTATCTTTTTATAATTATCTTCTTCACTTTTTCATTTCATCTTGTCCATTCCTAATTTTCATCATTTGTTGTTTTTCTCATTCCTTCTCTGGGCAGTGACCTACATTCCTTTTCTGTGCATTCTCCTATATCTCCGTCCATATTATTTTTCCTTTTTACTTTCAGTCCCTTTCCTTTTTTCATTTCATATATTCCAGTCCTCCCCTCTTTTCATATTTTTTTTCTCGTTTTCTTTTTTCTATTTTTTTTTGAGGCGCGTGGATCCTCATTAGGTGGAATATTAGCTTGTTTTCCTGGTCAGCTCTGGAAGTTCTGAAAGCACTCGCACACTCTCTTGTTTTGGAAGCACTGTTGTTTTCGCCACTTGTTTTTGGATCACTCTTGTTTTGACAGGTTTTGTGAGCACTCTTGTTTTTATCACTCTTATTTGAGGAGAACTTTTGATCTGGGGGCATTCTTGTTTCTTGCACTCTTATTATTTTGTGATTGGGATCACTCTTGTTTTGGGAGCATTGTTGTTTTGGCAGCACTTCTTAGAAGGACCCTTGTTTGGGGCACTCTTGTTTGGGTAGTACTATTAGATAACTCTTGTTACGCAGCACTCTTTGTTTTGGTAGCACTCTTCTCATAACAGCACTCTTGTTTCAGGTGTATGCGACCCTCTTGTTCTGGAAGCAATCTTGTTTTCTGAAGACTTGGCTCTTGTTTCACTTGGGGGAGTTTTTTGGTTCGGCTGCTCTTTTTTTTTTTTTTTTTTTTTCCTTCTTCTTGAACCATATTCCTTCCCAGTTTGATTTCTCTTGATGGATTTTTTTAAAAGTTGATATTTACACCCAGGGCCGGATTACCAGGTACTGGCAAAATTGGCAATTGCCTGCTGGGCCATGGTCTGTCACAGGCCATCCAGACTTCCAGAGCGGAATAAATACAAGCTTTGGGCGTCCAAATAAGGGTCATCACCCATCAGGCCATCAAAAAAGGCCATTATAGGTCATGCCAAAATTTCACTGGAAATAATTGAAAAAAGAGATCTATATGTTGCAGGCCAACCGTCTGTGTTGCCTACCAGGCCACAGCAGGGTTAATCCGGCCCTGTTTACACCCGCGCTCGCGAAACAAGAGCAAGTGTTATATTTTGATCGGCGCGTGCGCGCCTGTGTGTGTGTAATTCACCGGGTCGGTCAGGATCACTTGATGGTCGTGATAGTCAGCTTTTACCCTCCCGGAAGGGAGCTGAGAGCTCATATAGTCCGATCTAAGGGCAAGGCTGTGACCTTCACACGCGCACACACCCATTCCCTTGCTCAAGAAGGACAGTAACCACCCACTTCGTCAGTGAAACTTTTCGCAGCCTGAGCGAGGCGCGAACTCCCGTCTACCAGTTGGCAAGCGAGAACGTTACCACTGCACCAGCAAGTGTGTGTGTGTGTGTGTGTGTGTGTGTGTGTGTGTGTGTGTGTGTGTGTGTGTGTGTGTGTGTGTGTGTGTGTGTGTGTGTGTGTGTGTGTGTGTGTGTGTGTGTGTGTGTTTCAAGAAACTCAGTTTTTATCCGATTTAAGTCAATCTGGCGGAAGTATTGATCAGCCAATGAGTAAGCCTGTAGTTTTTTTTTTTAAATTAATAGGTCAAAAGCCAAGGTCACAAAGTCAGGTCAAAGGCCAAGGTCACAAGAATTAGATTTGTGCCCTTGACCTTTGACCAATTCCTCTAAAAGCTACAGTCGGAGGTGAAACTTATATGGCAAGGCTAAAGTTCGACCCGTGTGTCTGTGTGTGAAGAAAATAACCAATGCAGTTTTGATTTGATTTCATATTTGGTGGATGAATTAAGGATCTCACAAGAAGGTGACCTACTGATTTTGAGAATAATATGTCGGAGGCCAGTGTCACTTGACAAGGTCAGCTCATGCAGTTTTTATCCACGTAGATTGAACTTTGTGGACGTGTTCACGTAAAAACAAGGATAAAGAGATTAGATTTGAGAATAATCAGTCATAAGTCAAAGTCACAAGGAAAACTCAAACGTCAAAGGTCAAGGTCACTGGACTGATTCATTTCAAACAGCTATGACCTAACTTCAGCCAAAGTTGGTGGCAGGGCTAAGGGTTAATTAAGTAAGAATGAAGTAATTCGGCTTTGATGGTATTTTGTCGAGGTCAAAGTCACAGGGCAAAATCAAATACGCGACCCTAAGAACAGGTGGTGGGCACTTTGAGTGTTTTATCTTGTTCTTTTCATGTAGTGAGGTGGAATCGGTGCTATATCGGCTCCTTTCCTCCCACCTCTACAGCTCTCTAAGTTCACCATCCCTCCCACATTCCTCCTTTCTCCATAGCCCTCTCAGTCCCCTTCCCGCCTTCTGTTTCTTCCTTCATCCTATCTCCACAGCACTCTCACATTCCTTTCTGTCCTCTGTCCCAACCTTCCAACTCCCTTACATGACCCTCTCCTCCACAGCCCTCCCACTTCAACCGTACAGTCCTCCTGAATTCCCTCTCATTTTCCCTCTCACTCCATATCCCTTTAACCTCCCCTTTATCCAAAAGCCTTCTCACCTCAAAGCCCTTTCACCTCACTTCCCTCTCACCCTCCCTCTCACCTCACTTTCTTCTCACCTCACAGCCCTTTCACCTCACAGCCGTCTCCCCTCCGTAGTTGTCTCACCTCCACAGCCCTCTCACCTAACACCCCTCTCACTTCACAATCCTTTAACCTTTCCTCTCATCCCATATTCCTCTCACCACAGAGCCATCACTCCACAGCGTTCTCACCATCCCTGTCACCCCACAGCCCTCTCACCTTCCCTCTCAACCCAAAACCTTCTCACTTTCCCTCTCATCTCACAACCCTTTCACCTCACAGCCCACTCGCCGTATCACGTATTGTCTCACCTATATGGAATTCTCAAATGAATCTCTCACTGGCCTCTGCTGGTAACATTGAAGACCTGAACCCAATCTGCCTGCCCCTCTGTCTCTCGAGCTGCCTAGTTTCCTGTCTGCCTGTTTGCCTGTCTGTTTGCTTGTCTGCTTCTCTGTTTGTTTGTATGTCTCCGTGCATTTGCCTTTCATTTTGTCTGTTTCCTGTCTGGCTGCCTTTCATTCTGTCTGTCTGCCTGTACGTCTGTGTCTACCTAGCCTACCTAAAAGCATGCTTTCCTTTCTGCCTATCTACCTGCCTGTCTACCTCTGCCTGTCCCCCTGTCTTCTTACTTTTCTGCCTACCTTTTTGTCAACTAACCTACCCGTCTCCCTGCTTATTGGTCTACCTCCTTTAATCCCTACCTACCTATCTGCTTCGTTCTCTCCCTGCATTCCTCCCTACTTTCCTACCTCTCTACCCGCCTGCCGAAATCTTTACCTACCTGCTTGTCTACCTCTCTACCTACCTACCTGCCTATCTGCCTACCTGTGAAGCCTCGTAGAACTCTCAGTGGTCCCCCCTCCGTCCTGACAGCACACTAAAAAATTCAGAGTGGGAGGTGTCAGGCGGCTTCATCAAATATACACACGGTCTCAGTAATGGAAAAACAAAAGAGCGGTGGCAGGATTATGCAAGGGAAAAAACTAGATAAAAAAGGTAAAAATACACATCGTTCATTTAGTCGGGACAGTCAAATGGTACAGCTCTTTTTTGTGTCTCTGTTTTGTTTTTAGTTTCGCCCATTTCAGTTAACGAAAGGGGAATCGGTGGGATGTTGGTAGGGTGAATGGAAGGGGCACTGATGGGACACTGATAGGGTGACAGGAAAGGGTATTCCTGGGATACTGGTGGAGTGAGAGGAACAGACCTTGGTGGAACAATGATAGGGTGATGGGAAAGGGCATTGACGGGAAATTAGTAGTGTTAGGTTAGAGGAAGGGACATTGGTGGGGCACTGGTAGCGAGAGAGGGAGGAAGGGACATTGGCTGGACATTTGTTGGGTGAAAGGAAGGGGCATATGAAGGAGAATGGCGGGATAAGAAAAGGGCATTGGACAAGCATTGATAGGGTGAAATCTTTTCATATTTACCTCTTGCTACTGCCAAATATTTCACTAAGTTTAAGACCCTGCCCTAGAACTGAAAGAATTAATTATGGCTGTATGTAACCCCTTACATGTCAAAAAATCTATACCATACTGAATAAAAACACCAGGAGATAGCAAGAAGTAAAACAAAACGACGTCATCGCACTGAAGGCGTTAAGTCTACGATAATAATACGCTATGATAATTGCACGAGGATTTTAGTGACTCCAGACCCAGATATTTATATAGAGCTATTAGGTAACCATACAGCCTTGAGCCACACCCACCTTGCGTGTTCGTGAAAAAAGGAAGTAAATTGTGCAACCAGGGTCATATACGTTACCCAAAGCTTGCTGGAAGTGTGTGTGTGTGTGTGTGTGTGTGTGTGTGTGTGTGTGTTTGGGGAGGGGGAGGAGAGACAGTTCTGGGATTAAATAAATGCTGCTTGCAGTCACTGCTTTTTTTATAATCCCTTGAATCTGTGTGTGTGTGTGTGTGTGTGTGTGTGTGTGTGTGTGTGTGTGTGTGTGTGTGTGTGTGTGTGTGTGTGTTCTTGCTACCTCCACACGATTATACTCAGATCAGGAGACACCTTCCGAGCAAGAAATACACCATAAACTGAATGAAATCATCTAGTGGCCACCTCCTCATAAAAAAAAGAAAAAAAAAAAGAAAAGGAAGGATTATATGAGCTGAGATGCTTCGACAGTCATCCTTGCTGTGATGGCTGGCGCGGGAACCATTTACATAGCATTATTAAAGCGGTTCAAGCGGTTGCCATGGAGTCCTTAACAAGCTCCATACCGTCCCACTGAGGCTTACTACGGCAGGGATTCTTTTCGATGAGATGCAGATACATCGCCTGTGGAAAGCAACCCCCATAATCCATGTCTGTGGTTTAGAAATTAGTTAAAGCCTTCAGTAAGACTTCACCTTTCATAAATTTTCAGACTACCGCCAGACGATTTTGTTAAACTATGCATCATCATCATCATCATCATCATCAAACATCCACAACCCCACCAAGACAACAGAATCTCCATATATTATTCAAAGGAGCGACCCCTTTGTTCACCCACTGACATTAGCCAAAGAGTCTCCACCTCTCCTCCGACCCACACTCGCCCCACCTTTTAGTTCAAAGGACAGTATTCTCGCGGGTTTCGGTGGCTCTTGAGGACTTCTTCCTACGTGATAAATTATGCAAGTCAACCTTACAGTACTCTTGTCCATTATTTTGTAACATTTTTTTCAGAGTCCACGTAACCTTTGACAACAAGCGGGAACCATAAGCAGATTAAATTCAATATGTTTAGTGCAATAAATGGGCCGATACTATTTTGTTTAAAGGGTGACACTTTAATTCTTTTACTCCTCTGAGACCTCGACCTAATGCATCGAGATTCCAGCTCATTTGATTATTGATTAGCAAAGTCTCCTTAAGTTTTGACGCGGTTTCGGGACAGTGCACAGGAACAACTACCCACAACTGAACTACGAGACTATACTGACATTGTGGGGGTCAGGTACATTAGGCCACTATAAACGTGCAATGTAAATCAAGCCACTATAAACCCACAATGTAAATCAGGCCACTAAAAGCTCACAGTATCAGTTTCTCTCTCTCTCTCTCTCTCTCTCTCTCTCTCTCTCACACACACACACACACACACACACACACACACACACACACACACGCTATCTTTAGCACTCACACTTTCTTGCTCGTTTGCAGTCTCATTTTGCGCATCTCATCGTCTTCCTGGACAAACGCCTCACTCTCTCATCACTCACTCACTCTCTCATAATTTCTCCCTCACTTTTTTTCACACACTCTTTCTCGTTCACCTTCACTCTCTCACACTCATACCTGCCAGAACATAACTTTCCCTCACTCTCTCATACTCACTTTCAACCATACAATAACACTCTCACACACTCATTCAGACTGTCCCTGTACCTTCTTACTCTCTAGCATTCTCACAGTCTCACACTTTTTCCGTTTCATATTCTGTCACACTATCAGACTCCCTCATTCACACTCACTCTCATGCTCTCTAGCCCGATGCTCTGTCTACATTTTCTCACTCGCTCACTCTTACTCTCAGACCTGCCCTTTCTCACACTTTCTCACTTTCTCTCTGTGCTGTCTCTTACGCTGGTCGCACATAATTCGCGCCCTGGTTGAGAGCGGCAACTTATCTGCCTTGAAATTGGGAGCGACGGGATGGAGATTACCTTCAGCTAGAGAGAGAGAGAGAGAGAGAGAGAGAGAGAGAGAAAGAGAGAGAGGGAGAGAGTCCTTGAAATTATGAGGGATGGGATGAAGATTACAATTTTCATCTCGCCGGGATTATATTTTTGTGGGGCTCACTTGGAGAAAGAGAGAGAGAGAGAGAGAGAGAGAGAGAGAGAGAGAATGTCCAGTACTGTGTATGAAGAGAAGGGCAGATAGATACCCTACGCAGAGGAGATAAATAGATAAAAAATAGATAAACTGACGGTAGGCTACCTTGTCTTCCTTGAATACAAGAAAGACGGGACGGAGGCGGCCTTTTTCATCTAAGCAGATTACATTTTCTATTGGGTTCGTTTCGGGAGATAGATAGATAGATAGATAGATAGAGAGAGAGAGAGAGAGAGAGAGAGAGAGAGAGAGAGAGAGAGAGAGAGACCCTTCATAGAGGAAACGAGATTCCACTCCGTTTGATTCTACTGATTGAGTTAGTAAGGCCTCATTAGGATCTGAAAGGTGGGGGAGAGGGGCGCCTTCATGTGGCGGTACCGATAGAACTAGGCCGTGGAGCTGCCTTGTTATAGAGCCGTCCCTCAGCCCCTACCCACTCCCCCCAAAAAAAAAGGAGGATGGGGGACTGCAGAAGGAGGGTACCTTCTGCCTGCAGTCGACTGGGTTCGCGTTTCAGATGATCCTGGGTCCACAATAACAAAAACCACCACCAGAACAACAACGGGACTTGAAACGATAGAGACACTGTAAAGGAATTATTGACTGTGGCTATACAAACGCATGAAACGTCACTATCCCTTCCACTTTTATGCCCACCTGCCTCCTAACTCCAGAATTCACACAGTTTGGGTAAGGAAAAAATACTCAAGTTTCTCTCTCAAAACACTCTCGCCACTCACACCCACAAACAACATTTAAAAGCCACATCTCATGAGCTTTAAGATTATTAACCCTTTCGGTATTAAAGGCTTTTTATTAGCTTATTCTTTTTCATCCAAACTGCTTTATTCGACTAAGGAAGAATTCCCTAGATGTGAAGGGGTTAATGAAGGCACTGTGTGACCCCACCAGCTCGAAGTGTATCTCTTAATGTGATGGAAAATTATTCGGTGGTAATAATTATATAGACACAGAGAGAGAGAGAGATAGACAGATAGATAGATAGACAGACAGATAGATAAACAGATACAGATAGATATAGATATGTATATACCTCCTTCCTGGCCTTCCTCTCTTGATTTAAGGAAAGCCATTGTGCACAGGTTTGCCCATCTAGCTCGGAACTGGATGAAACCAAAGTTCGAGTCTCGGATCACTCAGACTCCTTGATAAGTTTGCAGCCCCTTGACCATATTTACCCAGCAATACAAATAGGGACCTGGATGTAACACCGACTAATGTGGGTCATGTCCTTAGGGAAGATTGGCATTTACCAAAATGGTCTCCTTTCACGACCCGTGTGGAGCTGATAGACGCAAAATGTGTGCTTTCATCTTTATCCCAGGCCGTTCTCTCCTCATTCACCCATCAGTTCCGGCATTCTCTCATCACTCATGCTTTGCGAAATGGCCGATTGAGCCTCCAAGCGTTGGCAGAAGTGGTTGCAGGCAGTGTGGTACTAAAGTTTCCCTTATATTTCACCTCCTTTGCATTTTTGCTCTCCTCTGTTAACCAATATTCCTGAGCTCATAAAATGCCTGGTGTGTTTCCCTGCACACAGATGGTTCCTTCAGATGGTTCTCAGGGGAGTGAGGGACTTGTCGTATGTATGAAATAGATGAAGTTGAGGAACTTCATCATTTCAATCCCTTCACAATGATGACGTATCTTGATATCTCCGACGATTTTAATCAACTTGGGAAAGATCTCTCGTACTGAAGATGATAATGAAGGAAATATCTAACACCTCAAGCTCGAGAAGTCTCTCTTAAGCTGAATAAAATCGTCTGGAGATACTAAGAATAATGTAAACGATGTAAGAACGGGTTAGAGACACGCTAAATCTTAACAGCTATTTTTAATGACGCAGACAAACGATTCTATTCTATTAAGGATGGTGTCTCGTCTTTATAACTATACTACAGTCTCCAGTAACACCGCTTTCTAATATCTTTCAGAACGCGAGCAATCTAATGTAGTACCCTCAGCGTTTTTTTTTTTTTTTTTTCCTGACGCATACAATATTTTCGTTTCTCGTTTTCCTTTTGTTTCATTTGCTCACTTCCTTCCTATCCTCACTCTGATTTTTTTTCGGCTTTCCTCGTCTCCCCTCCCGTCCTCTTCTCTCCTCCCTCTCCTCTCCTCTATTCTCCTCTCCTCTCCAGCTATTTCCTTTCTTCACTCTTCTCCTCTCCTCCCCTTTTTATCCATCTCCTCTCATATTCCCTCCCCTCCTTTCATCTCTTGTCATTTCATCTCTTCCTTCATCTTCTTTCCTCTCCCCTTGCCTTTTACTCTCCCGTGAATGGATGTGAATTGAATGTGATGGTGAAGTGGATGTACAAAACTGGATGGGTGTAGTGGAATGAGTGTGGGTGTAGGGAATGGGGAATGAGTGTGATGGGTGTACTGTACATGGCAGAGTGGGTGTTGATAGCTGGGTGGGTGTGCATTGTGGAGTACGTATACTGAATGTGTGTAGTATGGTGGGTGAGACGCTGTGGATATTGTGATGGGTGCGCGTGTGGAGAGTGAAGTGAATGTGGTGGGTGAAAGTAGTAAGATGGGTGTGGGTAATGGATGGGTGTGGATAGCCGGGTGAATGTGGATACTTGGGTGGAGTCTGAGCACTAAAGCCAGTGTGTGTGGTGGATGGGAAGTATGTTGGATGTATATAGTGGAATATGTGTAGATACCTGGGTGGACGTAGGAAGTGGAGTAGCTTTGTCTAGTGTGGTGGGTGTGGGTAGTAAAGCAGGCATTTGTAGTGGGATGGATGTGGGTGCAGGAAACAATGTGTGTGATGGGTGTATATAGTGGAATGGGTGTGGATGTAGGAAATAGGTGAATGTGGCGGATGTGTATATCTGATGAATGTGGATGGCTTGGGTGGATGGTGGATGTAATGTGGGTGTGTGTAGTGTGGTGGGTGGGGGGTGGTGCAGTGGGTGTGTGTAGTGGGAAGGGGGTGAATGCAGGGTGTGATTTGAAAGTGGAGAGTGTAAGTAGCAAGATGGATATTAGTAATGTAGACAACGAAGTGTGGATGTGGGTTGTTGGATATGTGTGGATGATTACATGAATGCCGGCAGTGTGTGTGTGTGTGTGTGTGTGTGTGTGTGTGTGTGTGTGTGTGTGTGTGTGTGTGTGTGTGTGTGTGTGTGTGTGTGTGTGTGTGTGTGTGTGTGTGTGTGTGTGTGTGTGTGTGTGTGTGTGTGTGTGTGTGTGTGAAGAAAGGTTGGAGAAGAAAGAGGAGTCTGCTGGGGGAGGGAAGGCTGCAAGGGAGGGCGAATTTAGGAAGCCTGATGAGTCAATGAGATTACGTGGGGTTTAGGAAGATTCGGAATATGAGGCGAATGAGGATAAGGAACTGAGAAACAGACGATGTAGGAAAGAAGTATGGAACCAGTGGAATGGGGAATATGGGAACAGGAGGAAATTAGACAAAACTGTAAAAGAACTATGATATTAGGGGAAGAAATCTAGAAGGTTAGGAGACAGGAAAACTTCGATATGACCAGGAAAATTGTATATGAAAGAGCGAAGCAAATGATAACTGAAGTAATGTGGAAATACGAGATTATGTGAGAAATTAATAAAACGAAATGATAATAAAGACAGGTAAAGGAGAGACGGAAAATGTAAGACAAATTGAGGAAAAGTCAGAACCAAAAAGAAAATATGAAAAATGATAAAATTAAGTCAAGAAAACGAGGAACCAATTAAACGAAAAGAAATAAGAGAATAGCGAGAAGAAATAATACAATAATGATAAAGTGGATGAATTTAATCAGAAGGAGACAAGAAACGCGATACAAGAAAAAGAAAACGAGGAGACTTAAGACAGCAGAATACAAAAGGGAATATATAAGATTAAGAAAAGAGATACCATACCAGTGCACGGTAAGAAGGTGCAGTAACGTCTCTTCAGTCATTTATTTATTTATTAATTTTTTTCTTTATCCGATTAATTTTACCCAGGTGAGTTTCTTCAGCTTGCGAGACACCTGTTATAGTGAGGGGGTCAGTGGAATTTGTTGCTAACCAGTTCACTTTCCTCAGTGTAATGAAATAACTGGTGATATCAAGAACGTAAAAAAAAAAAAATGCGTTATTGCTGTGAAAGGGTTGCAGGAAAAAAAAAAAACATGACAGGTAATATGAAAGGTTGGGAGTACTATGCGGTATGGAAAAGAGAATTAGACGATAAAAGCAGAACTTAGGAAAAAGAGGGAGGATATATAAAGATTAGGAAAACAGTAGAAACAACGGTAAAAACAAAGGCAAGAGTGAAGGATGACGTATGAAAGTGGTGAGGTAACAGAGAAATAGTGTAGAGTAGTGAGGTTAAGGTCAAGGGTGAGGCAGAGAAGTGGTGATGCAACAGGGAAGTGGTGTAGGGTGATGAGGCAAGGATGAAGTGTGAGATATGAGAGAGGTGGTATAAGGTGAAGAGGATGAGATGAAGGGTGAGGCAGAGAAGCGGTGATGTAAAAGAGAAGAGGTGAAGTAAAAGGGAAGGGTGATGAGGCAAGGGTGAAGGGTGAAGCAAGCCAGCAACTGATCCCAAGCCTGAAAACAATACGAGACACTTGCCTTGCGTGGGTCCGACCAGAGAGACCAAACCCTTCTAATTAATTCAAGCCACCCTCCTTTGTCTATTTCTCCTTGCTCGTTATCAGTCTTCTTCTCATTCTTACATATGATTAACCCCTTCCCTGCGAGGACGTCCTTTATAGCTCATCCCTGCTACCATCCAACGGTCCAAATCATCTTAAGGAGAGAGGCCTGGTCATGATGGAGTTAGTGAAGGGTACATCTAACACCTTGTGATCGAAGTCTCCCCTAAAAATATTAAAATCCTCTGAAGTGAGCAAGAATAGATAGACACGACATCATCTGGGTCAAGTAGATAAAGCAAGTGACCTCAAGCCTTAACCCCTTCACTCCGACAACAACTTTATTTTTCCTTTAGTGTATTATTGTTATCTCCAGACGACTTTACTTAAATAATGGGATATCTTCCGAAATTAGGGAGTTAGTTAAAGTCTTCATTAACTCCATCACAACTGCTGATAATTTTTACGTTGAAATAAATCGTCTCAAGATAGGATGAATAAGATAATAAAGCACGTCATTTGGCTGAAAGGGTTAAATACGAGTCAGTTCCTCTCTGTAGGCCCTGTCCAAACAGCCCTCCTTCATGCACTCCATCCCCTTCATTCTCGGTCTGCCTCTCCTCGTCCCCCATCGCTCATGTAGGATGTAATAAGAGCAATTGATTCCGTCCCTGAATTATAGATGAGATCCTTGTGTGGCGTGCACTACCCTGAACGATCGTGTGTGTGTGTGTGTGTGTGTGTGTGTGTGTGTGTGTGTGTGTGTGTGTGTGTGTGTGTGTGTGTGTGTGTGTGTGTGTGTGTGTGTGTGTGTGTGTGTGTGTGTGTGTGTGTGTGTGTGTGTGTGAGAGAGAGAGAGAGAGAGAGAGAGAGAGAAATGATCGAAGAATCAATGAGGAGCTGTAGGAGTGTTTGTGACCATGTCGCTACCTCGGCCTCTATCACGTCACAGTCTCTCCACGAATGACAGCCCTGTTTGGTCACACAGTTTTCTCTCTCTCTCTCTCTCTCCATATTACATATATATAGTGTTTATTTATTTATATATATATATATATATTTATATATATATATATATAGATATATATATATCCATCATCTAATCCTACGTTGCCCCATGAGGAGCGTAGAAGCCCGGGGCTAGGAAAGTTGGTCCTGGCATTTAAGATGAGAGTGACCAACCTCACTCATCCCTGAATATATATATATATATATATATATATATATATATATATATATATATATAGCAGCCGTGGCACAGTGAGTTAGAGCGCTCTGCTCTGACCGAAGGGTCGGAGGATCGAATCCACCCACGGGTCATTGGTAGACATCAGGAAGGGCATCCGGCCATAAAATGCTACATGCTCCAAACCAAAGTCCTCTACCCAGGGGCAACGCCTTAGCCCTTATCCAAAAAAAAGGGGTTCCTGGCGTAAAACTCACTTTATATATATATATATATATATAGAGTATATACTGTATATATATATATATATATATATATATATATATATATATATATATACAGACAGATAGATAGACAGATCCAAAAAAGTTGTCTAAATTCGTTTGGGCCACGTCCCAGGGTAAACTCAACAAAACTCCTGTATGACAGCTACATTGAAGTCCTTTTTAATCCCTTCTATTATTCCTCGACCATTTGCGATTATCCCAAGATGGTTTTACACAGCTTAAAAGGGATATTTCGAATTGACAGAGTTAGTCTTCATCCACTCCTTCATATGAGAGGCATTTTCTAAGTTGAAGAGCATCATCTGGTGGTAGAAAGGATATCCTAAATACCTCATCGAAAAGACTATCTCGCCACTCACCATTTTCTACACTTTTTACACCCTCGCACCATTTTCTACACTTTTTTTATACACTCTCTCACCATTTTCTACACTTCTTTACACCCTTTAACCATCTTCTTCGCTTTGTTTTTCTTTTACACCCTCTCACCATTTTCTACACATTCTCACCATTTTCTATATCCTCTCTATATTCTACACTCAGCATTTCCTACACCGTTCTCTACGACTCACAGTTTTCTCCACCATGCTCTTCTTTCTTTCTCTTTCCTCCTTCTTCCCTCCTTGTACCTCCTCCACATCTCTTTTGTACTACATTCATTATTCCATTGTTTTATTCACCCCTCTCTCCCCTTCTCCATCTCTCCCCTGTTCCCAGTCTCTCCTCTCTCCCTCTCTCTTCCACCCTCCCTTCTCTCCTTTCCCTTCCTTTTTTCCCCCCTCCCATCCTTTTCCCTACCCCGTCTCCCTCCTCCCCAGTCCTTTCCCTCTCCCCTCTTCCTCCTTCCCGTCTCCCATTTCAGTCTCCCCTCTCCATGTTCCCTGTCATTCTTCATTCCCCCTTCCCCATCTCTCCCTCCCTCCCCTCCATCTAATCCATTCTGTTTCATCTACACCTGTCCCTCCCCCTCCCCCACACCCTTCCTTCATTCTATCACATTCCCTTTATCCCACACCCCTCCCTCCCTCCCTCTCTCTCTCTCTCCCTCCTCCCAGCCTTCTCTCTGTGCCCTTTTCTTCCTTCCTTCCCTCATCTCTCTCTATCCCCCTCCCTTCCTCCCTGCTCCCTTCCTTTTTTCCTCTCCCTATCCTCCCCATCCTTCCCACTCTCCCTTAACATTTCTCCCACCCTCTGAGCTATATCCTTTCCATCTTCCCTCTCCCCTTTTCTGTTTCCACTCCTCTCCCCTTTCACTTTGAAATTTTCTCTTCCCCTAACCCCCCCTTTCCCCCCCTTGTCCCCACGCCCTTACCCTTACACTTCTCCCCACCCCAGTTGTCCCCCTCTGCACCTTTCCCTTTTTCTCTTACTTTCCCTTCCCCCCCATAGGTTCATCCTCAGCCCCCCTTCCCCTCCCTCTCTCACTTACTTTTTCCTTTCTCCCTGACTCCAGTCTTCCTCTCCTCTCCACTCCCCTTTCATTCTTAACCTGTCCCACCCCCTCAATTCCCCCTATTCACCTATTCCCCCCTTCTCTCTCCCTCTCTCTCTCCTACTTCCCCCATCACACCATGTTTCCTCTCCTCTTCCCTCTCCCTTACCCCCCTCCTGCGCCCCCTCCCCCTGCCGTCAAGGGTGGTTGAGTAAGGACCGCAGGAGCTCTACAAGTTCCCTTTGATCTGGAAACGCCCGACAGTCGCCCCGGCCTCTCTAGAGTCCTGTAATTCCTCAATCTCGTCTCACTCCCCCCCCCCACTACCATCCTCGGACCTCCCTACCCCCTCCACCTCACCCCACCCAACCCTCTGGCCTTTGACTTGCCTTTTCCTCCCTCTACCTCCTTTTTCTCTACCTCTTTATATCTCTTCCTCTACCTCTCTACATCTCTCTGCCCCTTCTTTACCTCCTTTTCCTTCGCCTGATTCTATTCTGCCTCTTTTTGCCTAGTCCCATCTTCTCTCTAAATCTACCTTTTCTTTCCTGGCCTAATTTTTACTTCTCTTTACCTCCTTACCTCCCTCTGTCTCTTTCTCTACCTCTATCCGCCTCCTCATTTGCCTCCTCCTCTCCCTCCCTGCATCCCTCTATCTCCACCTCTTCCTTCTATCCATCATCCCATCCCTGGCCTGTGACTCGTCCCGTCCTCTCAGTGCTTTCTCATCATCATCACCATTCTGCCTTCTGTGCCTCCCCATTCCATTCTCTAGTCTTGCTTTTCCTCCTTTCAACCTCCTTAGTCCTCTTCCTCTTCCTCCCTCTTTGTCTCACCCTCCACCTCCCTAAACTCTTCCTCTACACCTCTCTTAGTTTCCCTGCTCTGCTTCCCTATACCATTTCTTCTACCTCCCTATTATTTTCTACTTATCCCTAACTCTTGCCTCCTTCTTTACCTCCCTCTCTACCTCTCTCCACCCCTCGTCTACCTCTTTCTGCCTCCCTATTCCTCTTCTTCTCTTCTTACCTCCCATCCCCCTCAGCCTCGCTCCATTCAAGACAAAACTACAGTGACCTACTTCAGTACTTCTTTCCCTCCCACTCTCTCCCTCGCTCCCACTTTCGCAACTCTTTCACTCTTTTATCTCCCTCTACCTCTCCCTTCCTCTTTCTACCTCTCTCTGCCTCCCTCTACCCCTCCTCTACCTCACCTTTCTCTCCACATCACCTCCTCCTTGATCTAACAACAGTACCCTGGTGTTTGTTCTTTTCCCTCCCCCTCCCCCACTATTTCTTGTCTCTAATGTTTGCACCTCTCTCTAGCCTTCCTCTCTCTCTCTCTGCCCCTCCCTATCTCTACCCCAGCTCTGTCTCTCTTTACCTCTCCTCTCCCTACTCCACCTCCCACCTCCCAGCATCGTCATCCCTCTAACCCTTCTCAACCTCTGACTCTCCCACCACCCTTACAGTGCTCGCTTCTGTGTTTGTTCATTTCCTTCCTCTGTTCCTCCCTGCCTCTCTCTGCTTTCCTCTCCCTACGTTTGTCTTCCTCCTTCTCCCACTCTGCTTACCTCTCCCTACCTTATTACCTCTCTCTCTACCTTCCCCCCCCCCCACCTTTTCTCCAAGACAAAATTCCAGTACGTTGAGTCAGTTTCACATCTCCGGTCCTTTCATTGTTCCCACACTCCCATGTTTACTCCTCTGGGACGCCCACTGTTGGATATGCGAGTGAGAGATGATGATGAGTTTCTTGTGTTTGGGAAAAAAAAAAAAAAAAAAGAATAGAATAACAGAACTGTAGAATATTATCGCCAAAGCTTTTCCCTTTGATGAACCTTAGTGGGAGATGAGACATTTCGATATTCGGATCTTATTTCATTGGGATATATAAAAATGTATCGGTAACAACGTGAAAACAGTACATATGCCTCATGTCCAGACAGGGTTACTTGGTAGATGATAGTGAGTTTTGGATGAACTGTGTCTACTGAGTAAAATCAATTTCCTGTAGCAAAATTAAAATGTTAGCCTATCTCCTCTTGTGAAATGACTTACTGGAGGATGAGTTTGTACGATCTTAGGGTGACTAGGGTTAAATACCGCTCTTCTTAAACCCTTTCACTACTGGAGGCTTCCCTTAAACTGGATCAAATCGTCTGATGGTAGCAAAATTATAGCTCTAAACTAAAAGTCTTCACTATTCTCTCATGACACTCAACGACAAAAAAAAATACATCCTGTAAAATGATCAATATTTAAAAAACTCGAAATGAGAGAGCCCTGGTTCATCTCAGTATCCCAGTCAAACCTAAAGCCTCTAGATGACTATTGGTTTTTCGATCCCCAAAATACAATACACAGGTGATCCTCCTTATATATCAAGTTTATTTCAAAACATCTATTATATCACAGCCTTTTTTTTTTTCATATATCTGATGCTGTATATTGTGGGAAATTGGCAGATCGGTTTTATGGGTATTAATGAAACTTGAAATGGAAATTCTTGTGCAATTTACCGACGGAAGAACAGTAAAAAATAACATACAATAGGTGATATGTAACTAGGCTTTGCTGTGTAACTTGCTTTGGATGTGACTGGCATGCAGACCGTCTGGAATTACGAGAGAGGGGGAGACAGAGAGAGAGTTTGTGTGTGTGTGTGTGTGTGTGTGTGTGTGTGTGTGTGTGTGTGTGTGTGTTACGTCCTTGCGTTTGTCTAGAGTTAAATACGTAAGAGACTTAGATATATGCCTACCGACTGCACGAAACTCTTTTAAGCAATTCTTTGCTATGTTCCAGAAATACACTCAGTATAATATCAAACGTCGCTTCAGTAAATCTTAATCGGCTTAATTTACAACTGCTGTTTATTTGTGTGATGGCAGCAAGAGGATACCAGAAGACGTGATGTGGTGTGGTGTGATGTGTAGTGGTGAGATGTGTTGTGCTAAACTGTGCTATGGCTTGGCGTACTGTGGCTTGGTCTAATGTGGTGGTATGTGGTGAGGTGTGATATGGTGGTGAGGAGTCTGGCGGGGTGATGTGTTGTGTCATGTGGTGTGATGTAGTGTGGTGTGGTGTAAAGTTGTATGGTGTGATGTGGTGAGGCTTGGAGTGGTGTGGTGGGGTTTGGTAAGGTGTGGCACGATAATGTGGAGGGGTGTAATACGATGAGGTGCGATGTGGTTTAGTGCGGTGGGGTGGGGTGGGGTGAAGTGCCGTGTGGTGTGAAGTGCGATGGTGTATCGGGGTCTTATGTGGTGGGGTGAACTGGTGTGTAGTGTAGCGCGGTGTGGTGTGGTGGGGCTTGATGTGGCAAGGTGTGGGCAAATTATTAAGGCTCAGGGCTGCTCTTTACACCAGGGGTCGGGGAATATGATCACAGGCCACTGACCCTCCTTAAATTCCACACCAGCCAAGTTTTACTATATTTTTGCTTAAATATAACACGCATTTCTTGTTACGTTACCCTGGAATCTGCTTTCAAAAATTAAGTCATCGCCCGGTTGCACAGATAAACATAAAATCAACTCCATTCTCTTAATTTCTATTTTCATAAAGAATGACAGGGAAAGTGTAGGATTATTCTATGGGGTGTATTCTAAGTGGCTTTGGAGATACAGTAACCCCTTTTCTTTAGCGGTTTATTCTGTACGTTATACCTCAATATCCCCCTTAATGGTGATGATGAAAACTCCGTTGATATTGAAAAAATTAAAACAGCATGCACGAGAACGATAGGTGTAATATGCTAAATAAATCGCTAAGGGAAAGGTGCTACTAAACATCCTAAAATATTTCTTCCATCTTAGTGGCGAGAGGAAATCATCGCTATTTTTAGAGAGCTGAAATTTCCTGTTTTTCGTCCTTCCTGCAAATCGAAATCTGACTTGAGCGAAGAAAGTGATCATAAGTGTTAGTGAATCTGGACGCGAGGAACATGATCGTATGTTCGTAAATCTGGACGCGAGAAGGTGATCGTATGTTTGTGAATCTGGACGAAGATCGTAAGTACGTTTGTGAATCTGGACATGTAGAGGGTGATCGTAAGTATGTTTGTGAATCTGGACTTTTCACCTCAAGCGCATTTTTGTCGGAAATTTATTGGTTCACTTGGCTTGGACACGCATCGCTCATTATTCGTAAGTCATTACGCAAAACTTATACACGTGATCTCATCGTAACACACTCCTCGTTCCTCCCATCCATCACTACTCACGGCTCGGTCCCTCGATCCATCACAACTCACGCCTCGGTCCTTCGATCCATCACAACTCAATCCTTGGTGTGTTTGTCCACTATAACTCGTGCCTCGGTGTCTCGAACCATCCCCAAGTGAAGCAGAGGCTGGGAAGGAGCACGGAATGGGGGACGATGGATGGAGGTAGGGTGAGGGAGGATGCGGTGGAGGTGGGAGGAGGGGAGGAGTGAGGGTGGGGGGAGGGGAGTGGGGGGGCAAAAACATCCAGTGATAAGTTGGCCGACCAATCACAAGCGCTAATTTTATACTAGGACTATTACGACTAACTTATCATTACTAACGATATTTCTAGCCTTACTAAATTATCTGTAAACTACCTGACTCCAAAATATCTGCAGATCGGGATATGCGAACACGTTTAAGACATTACTGATGCAAAGTTCGTCATAGCACCAAGTGACCCCCTGCACATACACGCACATTCCTTCCTATGCTCATCGTTTCTCCTTCACCCTCCTCTCTTCTTCCTCCTCCCCCTCTCACACCCAGTCCTTCCATCATTCTTTTCTCTATCATCAGTCCCCCTCTCTCTCCTTCTCACTCTTCTCTCTTCTTCTCACCCTTCTACCCCCCTTCCTTTCCTTCCCTCTCTACCCTCCTCTTTGTCTGCTTCCTCCTCTCCCTCCATCCTCCTTCATCTTCTTCCCTAGTGCCCCTACACCTTGTCATCCACGTCGCCTTTCCACTGATTGTCTCTCGAGCAATCTCCTCCCTAGTTTTAGTTTGCCTCCCTTTCCTCTCTTCTCCTCCCTCCTCCTCCACCTTCTTTCTCATTCTCTCCTTGTTTTCTCCCCTCTCGCTCCACCCTCCTCTCTTCTCTCTATCCTCCTCCCATCACCCTGCATCTATTTCATGAGCTTCTTTTTCTTGAAATCTCACTGAAATACTTAAGCGAACCTCCTATGAACGCCTATTCTTAAGGCATTCAAAGTATTATAAGAACACTTAATAATAACAACTAGGCCTAATCAGTAATGGAGCCGCACTACTGTAGGTGATTGTTCAACAACAACTCGGAAACATGACAATCGGAGCAGCATCTGTTCTGTATTTCTACCGCTCTTCACTCATTCATACTAAACTATGCACCTGAAAACTGCAGATGCTGACGTTTACGAGAATGACATGCAAGATAACGATACTGGTTAGATTTACGAGGACCAAAAGAGAGAGAAGGAAATAACCGCTCAGGCCGAATGTCTATACATACCTCACCTAGAAATGATGATAATTCCGCCGATTAGTCCTCTCGTCCCATACACTCCCAAGGATATTATTCGTCATTCTCTGAAGTACGAGCACTGTTCGTCTAGGTTTTCCTCGCAAACCGCAGATAAAACACCAAAAACCGTCACAGAACATCAAAAAAACCAGACACTACACCACGTGCAAGCTATCAAGTGTGTCAGCCTGTGCAGGCTGTGCGTTCAGGGGGTGGGCGGAGCTTGCAGTGACGTCACGAGGGACAACTGGTAACCACTGATTAATATAATTATTTGATTCAACCTGCAGAGCGTAAATGATATTTGTAATACTCCTATAAAAGTAATACAATGCCTTTGCTTCATTGCATACTCCCCGGCAGCGGGGATTCAGGGATCCCAACTGCAGATTAATATATAAAAGATTATGAAAGCTGGACTCCTAGCTATCTCTCATAACTCTTCCCCTCTCATCCCACCCCCCCGGCACCACCACCATCCCATTTGTTTTTGTTTCAGCGATGCAGTGTTTACAAACATTTCTGAATGAGAAAAACATGGCTCATCATTCTGCACTCAGGGATGTTAAGGATAAGCAGAGTACAGCAGTTCAGTCCTATAACAGCGGAGGTGAGGTTACTATCACAGTCTAAGTCTCGCTTCAGTCCATCTCTCTCTTTCTCTCTCTCTCAACTACTGTATGTACTATTTACCGGCAAGTGTGAAGGAACTCGCGTGTGATATGTTTTGCCTAGAATATTAAAGAGAAAATAAATAAGCTTTTACATCAGGGGCACAGAATATATCACAGCGCACCAGCACCGTCCCCTTTCACATAATACCACTTAAGTTTCTCATTACTGTGAAATTTGAGTGGGACAGGTATTACTCATCATATTTCACTCAAGGTTAATAAGAGAAGAAAACTGCAATCACCTCGGTTTTCAAAACTTTTAACTGCAGTGTTTAACGTATTATATATGTCAATAGTTCAGATTACCTGGGTTTCATAAAATTTTTCGTATTCTTAGTGGTCATATGACAGTGGCAGGTTGGAGACAGACAGACAGACAGAATCTCTGACTAGTGTCGCTGTGAACTTGCAAAACTAGTCAGGAATGAACTTTGACTATACCTCGTGTAGTCTTCATCCACCATTCACTATTTGTCATACGCATTTACACTTGGTGAATAATAAAAGTTCTTCTTTAAGAACGCGTACTTATACAAGTCTGCAGTACTCTCTTGGCTGTACAAAGCTCTCCACAAAACTGTGTGTGTGTGTGTGTGTGTGTGCTTTGATGAAATATTTTAGTGCTATTGTTGTAGTTTTTTTTTTTTTCATACCTGATACAGCTTTTACGACGTCATGAAGGCCTGTTTAATCATTCATTCATTCGTTATCGATTTCCAAGCTTTTGGTATGTCTCACATTTATTTAAAAAGTCAGCAAATCCAGATACTAGATAACATGCAAAATTACGTCCAGCACAAACAGTATTAACCAATGATAGAATTATGAACCATTGTGTCCTAGAGGCTTCAGATTATAACACTATCTCCGTATCCTATTATTCACTTGACCGAAACGTAAAGCGGGACGGAATAGCTGGGGTTCGATAAGCAAGAATTTTCCTATCAAGAAATACAGCACAGTGTGAAGCCAAAACGAAAATTGGTACTAACGGACTGCAATGCTCCTTACCTTATCCCAGTCTGTTTAGAATCAAACCGTGAACATCCACGTCATGTAGCTCACTAACTTGGAAAGGTAGCACAGTAGTGAAACGATGACCGAAAGGACGTGGGCTGATTCCAGGCTGGGGCAGGGAATGATTAAATGATCTGAATTTCTTTAATACAGCCTCTGCTAATGTTAATGCATCTGTTCTAAATGAAACAACCCCTGCACGTCTTCATCTGGAAAAGACGTTATTAACACTAAAGCAATGACATGAAACTTGGGTGTAGTGGAAGTGCTCGCAGAAAACAATTTGTCAAGTCTTTGCCGAGTATTCTATGTACCATAAAAAAAGAAAGACACATAAAATGCTACTGAGACAAGAAAAATCATCAGTACTGACACTTAAACACGGTAAGAAATTGATTTAAGCTGCAAAAAAAGAAAAAAAGACTTTTTTTTCAAAAAATGTCAACACTGAATCATTATAGTGTACAAAACATTGCTCTGGCTGGAATTGAGGACGCATATTACCTAAAAGAAGCAACACCTGTAAAATTTTTCTGTTGCTTACAAAGAATTACATTAGAATAGCAATCCAGTTTCATACAGCGAGAACTTACTGAAGAAAAATCTATTAACTTAAGAAAAAATAAACGAAGAAAGTCAGCACGTGTTTTGCCATATGCCTTGGCTCCATCGACATAAAATGAAATAATATGTCTCCGTAATATAATCTCTCGACCTCCTTGGTGAGTCGAAATCGATTTACATCTGAGGAGAGGATGTGATTCTTTGGGAAAATTACATCGACTTGTGGGCATTCCATTGGCTTTCTTCTTGGACCCTATCCCTTGTGTGTAGATGTTTTTCTGTGTGGGTCCTTTCTGTGTGAGGACCCATGTCTGCTTGAGTGAATCTGTATCTCATTGTATGGATTCTTTCCCGTGTGAGTCCTTGTCCGTGTGTGTGAATCTATGCCTGTTTGTGTGGATCTTTTTCTCCGTGGATCCTTGTCTCCGTATGTATATCCTTGTCTGTGTGGATTAATTATTATTTTCACTCTTAGCTGTAAATCTCTCTCTCTCTCTCTCTCTCTCTCTCTCTCTCTCTCTCTCTCTCTCTCTCTCTCTCTGTATATAGATAGATAGATAAATACATAGATAGATAGATAGATAGATATAGATATACTTAAATAATGGAACCCACAAAATGAGGTTTCTTGAAGCTTAAAAATTGTTACTTTATAATCCATTTAACTGGTTTTAACAATGAAGACTTGTAGACAATGTTGAACAATGAACCCATAAATAGTGCTGTCCTGTAATATAACCCTTGTGATGGTTTAATACCGAATATCACCTGTAAATGGCGCAGTCCTCAAATAAAAGGCGGTGTTTCTAAAATATAATAGATTATGGTAGAGAATTACCAGTGCAGATGATGGCTGTGTATATTTATTTCTAGTAAATGGTGCTTCCGTAAACGTAATCCCTGTGCATAGAGCTAAAATGCCGCATAGCACATATGAAAGTAGAGTATATGCCGTTTTCTACACAGGGTTCCTTGCTTGGTCGAAGGGGTAACTTTTTCAACCAGACGAAACTCACTCTAGGTAGGATGCAGTCTTTTTTTTTCCCTGGTCACGTCCCTTGGTTTATGTGTATAGGGCTTACCTGCCTGGTGAATATTCTGCTTCTTGCGTGTATATTCTTATTTTTTGTCATTTTTTATTCATTCCTTGCTTCCGTGTGTGCTAGGCGAGGGGAGAGGTTGTATGTATCGGGACTGGATTTGTGTGTGTGTGTGTGTGTGTGTGTGTGTGTGTGTGTGTGTGTGTGTGTGTGTGTGTGTGTGTGTGTGTTTTGTGCTATGTGTGTATGTATGTTTATGGGTGTGTGTACGAATGTGTGGATGTCGCTTGTGTGTGTATGTGTGTGTTAACTACCTCGTGCTAGTAATTCCTACCTACAAAACGGTCTTGAACTGAAGGGGTTAATGGCGATTGTCTCAGGCCACTTAATTACCACACGTTTCTCCTGACCCGCATAAAATTGTCCAGTACAAGGAACCGAGTAGCTAGTAACTGCTTCCACTCACCCCTTCTCTACTACGGTGCTCTCCTAAGATGAATAAGTTGTCTGGGAGGAAGAAGAAAAATGTAGATTACGTGTGGAAGAACAAGTTAAAATTGATATAACGTGTACAGTCATACATACCGTCGTTCAGGTGCGATAAAGGTTACATCAGCAAAAAGCCAAAAATTGCGACGATAAAAACATCATCTTCAACAACAACAATAACAAATAACAAGAACAGCAAGCAAGAAGCCCTACCGAATGTTCATAAAATCCTTTACATCATCAGTGCCATACCTTAGCACTTCCACCAAACCTGGCCAAATCGAAACATGAGTTATTTTATTCGCACACACACACACACACACACACACACACACACACACACACACATCATACCCACGTGCTACCGTGCGCGACATAACAAGAACCAGCGGCTACGAAAGAATGGGAAAAATCTCGTCAAAAACAAGGTGTTGATCATTAAGCCCAACGCTCAGATATACACACCTCAGCCCCGTACTTCCAAACTCCTCACCTTACGTGCTGTAATGGCGGAAAGCGTGCCCCATAACCCCACAAGTACGTCCATTGGCCCTTCCTAACCCGCCTCTTTACGGGCACATGAACCACGCAGTACCCCACGAGACAGGCGCCTTGTGTCTTAGTGTTCGCCTGTCTAATCGCCTGCTATACTGGGCTCTGTACAGACATAAATCCTTCAGTCTGAGGGAATTTTTTATTTTTATTTTTATTAGTTTTATCATCATCGTCATTATTATTATTATTATTATTATTATTATTATTATTATTATTGCTGATTCCGCGCATATCAGCTAGGAGAGCACCCAATCAGCGAAGGGATTCATGAAGGCAATAGGTTATTATATTCATTCACTAAAGTTTCAAAAATCTCTCCGGTACTGAATACAATCGTCTGGGAATTGCAAGTATATAATGAAAAACACGCCTTATGAATGAAGAGTTAATAGAAATTATTTATTCCCCACTTAATATCAGGGGTGTCTCCTAAACTAGATAGAATAGTCTTGGGCAACAAAAATAAACACTAAGGTAGAATGTCCCACAGACGAAAACCAAACCACTTGCTTGATATAGAAAATTAATCGTTTCTCTTAAAATTGACTTGGCTTTTAACCCCAGAATTTTATTTTTGCGCTAGACCCTGATGTGGTTAACAACAATCACTCTACAAATTTCATGGTTTTACGTCAAGGCTTTCAAAAGTTGCGGACTGAATATGCGAGTAGGCAGACATACAGAAAAACATATGCAACCAAAAACATTACCTGCCTGCAAAGTGTCTGGGTGTGTGTGGGAGGGGAGGAGGGGTCAAGATGTCACTGCACTGCTGGAGCCAGAATCTGTTCTAATGGAGACTGTTAATCCTTCACTATGAGGGGTCACTTGTCAGCTGCATTAAATTGTCTGGTGGAGGTAAGATTAAAATTAAATAGTCAGCGTGTTAAAGGGGTTGATATGGCAACACATCTTGGCAGCAGGACACCGAAGATGCCACAGAGGTCAACGTGGCTACATTATGACACTTTCTTCAGTCCTAACAAAGATCCTTGACCCCATTCAGCTCAGTTAATGGCAAAACGTAATCAGATTCGGGGATCAGTTCACAAATAATCACGAGGATTTTCCTAACTCATAACTAAAGCTCGATGAAATTCATGCAACCACAACTTAGTATTCAATCTGAGGAAGTGGTCTAATTGCGTCAGCCAGAAACAAACCGACTGGAGTGACAATCTTAAAACACAAGGTTGAAATAGGCATAATATCCCTGCGTCTTCGAATTTTTCACTTTTAGCCCCTTCTTTACGTTGACATTACGTTCCTGCTACCTCTACTCAGCTATAATAAACAAAAATATAGACTCGACAGACTGGAAATGGTTAGAAACTACCAACTACCTCCATCTCACCTTCATTACGATGGCGTCTTCTAAATTGTATTCGTTAACTTCTTCCCATATTTTAACCACCCTCACATATTTTTCTGCTAACTTATGTAAGACCATACGTACAACCTGGTTAAGGTGGTTCCACAGTTAGGTAAATTGAAGGAAATGGTGATGGTTCCACTCGAGGCGACACCTTAACATTCTGATGAGTGAAGTCCAAATCGATTGCTAATGAAGACTGAGAAGGTGAGCTGAAAGTTTATAATTGCCACCCTTCTCTGCTCCCTTCCCGCTTCTTCCTTCCTCTGCTCTTCCCCTCCCCCCTTTCCCCCCCCCTTCTCTTCCTCTTCCTTCTGTTCCTTTCCTTTCCTCCCTACTTTCCCCTCCTTCCATCTTTCTTTCTCCTCCTCTTTTTTTTTTTTTCGCTCATTTCTTCTCTCTCCTTCGCCCTCCTCTTTTCTCATCTCCTCATTTCCTCCTTCTCTCTCCAGTTTCCGACACCTCTTCTCCTCCCCTCTTCTCTCAATCTCTTTGTCTCCATCTTCCTCTTACTTCTTGCTGCCTCATTTTCCTCCTGCTTTCTCCAGTTTCCAACGCCTCTTCTTCCCTCCTACTCTCTCTCTCTCTCTCTCTCTCTAAACCTTCTCCTTCTCTCTCCTAACCCCTCTTGACACCTCTACATCCACCTTTCCTCCCCCTCTTACCCATCTGTCCCCTTCTGACACCTCCCTTTCCTCCCATTCCAATCCATCAACCCTCCCTCCCACACCACATAGGCTACCTCTTTCTTTCCCCCATCCCACTTAGCTAACCCTCTTCTGACACCCCCATCCTCCTTTTCCCTCCGTCTTATGCCGACACACCCCACCCCCTTCTCCTTCCCTGTCTCCCATCCATCTCATCGCTTTCCAGCAAATTTCCCAGACCTCCTGACCCACTTTTCCACAGTGTCTATATATCCTTCCAGACCGGCTGTCCTTCCATCTGTTCTTGGTTTACCTGTCGCTTGCTCCAGTTTTCGATACTCTAGCCCAGAGGTGTCAAACTGGTGGCCCGCGGGCCACATGTGGCCCTCTAAGAGGAAAAGAATGGCCAGCGATGATGTAAGAAAAATGTGAGAAATAACAATGGGAAAATCCCACAGAATTTTTTATATGGTCAATACTGGTGAACAGATGTCACGAAAATTTTATTTATTATCAATAACTTGAAGCAGAAGCCAATGTCACTGCAAGGATTAAAAGGCGTACCGAGATTCTCCGAATATTTGAATAGGCTGCGGCTTTGCCTTATTATTCATTGTAGCAGTGTAATTTTCATTCAACAAGTTTCCATTTTTTTAATCACAAATTTAAAGTTTACATGCACTTTAAAGTAATTATGTATGGTACAGTGCATACATATAGTTCACTAACCTGATGGGATTCTGGAAACAGTATTTCCTATTTTGATAAATTCGGACGAAGTGCAAAACGTAAACTTAGACAGGGTTGCCAGGTCTACAGAAATTTCTGTATTTCTACAGATTTTTGGAAGGATCTACAGAAATACAGAATTTTGTGCTTAATCTACAGATATTTTGATATATTACAGAATTTCTCAAGAAATTTTACAAGCAATATGGAAAGGAATTCAATTTACAAATAACATAGAGAAATTTAGCAACGGGCAAGAGGACAGTCCTGAAAGAAAGCGTATTGTATACAGTAGTTAACCCTTGAAACGTAAAGTTTTCTATGAAATATTGTATTTTCTTTAATTTCAAATTATGTCGCTTAAGCTATATTAGACTAGTACTTGCAGTATAACAATTAATATACTTATAAACTGCTTAATCTGTGAACTAATACGAAAATTTCAATATTAAATATATACATTTTTCTACTATCGAATGCGCCGGTGTACTGCCATTTTTGTTTACATTCTGAGGGAGTCAGAAGCAGGTATGTTAGAGTTAGTTTCAGAAGTTTGGACATATTTGGAATATATTAGTGGTGTTAGCGACTGTTCCTACGGTTATCTAATATAACAAGGTTATAGTTATTTGGCCTAGAAAGTTATGAGCAAAACGAAAAGTGAAAAAGGGGCTCGCTCTTTTAGCCCTTGTTTTCAGTATAAGTTTTCAGTTAGGTTCGTGTCTAACTTGACCCATAGTAACTGTGTGTTAATCCGCATTTTATGAATTTGAAATATGAAAATTCATACCATATTCTTAATAAAACTATTAATCTTAGATTATTCGTATGGAATTAATCATTTTTTTTTCTTTTAAATAATGGCACAGATAACTTATAAGACATATTTGCATACCTTTTGTCAATATATGCGTGAAATTGTGATCTACAGAATTTTTTTTCAAATCTCAAGAAATTTTATGGATGATTCTACAGATATTTTAAGGCCAGCACCTGGCAACACTACCCAAAATTGTGGTGCGTGTGTCCCTGGTAGCCTAGACCAGCGTGTTTACGGTAAACACGCTGGTCTAGGCTCCCAGGGACACACGTACCACGATTTTGGGTGAGTTGATGCTTGCATAACAGGTATTGGCCTACTGTTTCTACATTTATTTGAGGTCAGTGGTTATTGTAGAGAGTTGTCACCAGCTGAAATTGATAATAAGGGGTGTTTATAGTTTGTCACAAACTTACATGTAATGAAACTGTTAGGTAGACATGGCCCTCAGACAATCAACAGAACTGAAGTGTGGCCTTTGGGAAGGATTGAGTTTGACACCACTACTCTAGCCCTGTCCCCACACCCCACCCAACACTTAACACCCACACCCACACCCCATCCACTCCACCCAGCTCACACATCTCACGCCTCACCATTCCACCCACCCATCCCATCCCCTCACACCCTCACTACCCACCAACATCCCACCCATCCCCCGACACCACCATCCCCTCTCACCTTCACCGCTCTCTTCCCGTCCTACCCCACCAAGTTTTCTTGAACTCTTGTCCCTTTACGGCCCCATTAAGGACCTCTCACCATCTGTCTTCCCCCGTCCCCCTTCCTCCCCCTTCCCTCTCCTCAGTTACTCTCGCCATCTGTCTTTCCCTCTCCCTCTTCCTCCCCCTTTCTCCTCTCTCCCTTTCCCTTCCCCCTCCCCTCTCACAGCCTCTGCTCCCTCATTCTCTACATGGTCATATTTTCCCCACATCTGGCCACAGTTGTTGTTTATGCAAGAGAGGAAGATACCTGAGACAGAACTTTATGTCCGAGAATTTTTTTTTTCTCTTGTAAAATAGTAATGAGCGCTTCTGTGTTATGGCTACACACACACACACACACACACACACACACACACACACACACACACACACACACACACACACACACACACACACACACACACACACAAAGGCAATTACAATAGTCTCCTCGCTCACGGGCAGAGACTAATTAAAGGCAACAAAGAGAAAGCCATTAGAGAATATTGACAGAGAAAAGAATAGGACATCATTATAAGAAAATTAAAGAATAAACAAAAGGAAACTATATCGCTTACACTCCATTTTCTATCCCTCCTCTTCCTTCCTTTCTTCCTTCATCCTCTTTCTTTCTTTCTCTTTTGCATCACCATACTCTCTTCTGTCCCCCTTTTTCTTATTTTCTTCCTTCCTCTAGTTTCTTTACCATGCCATCTCCTGTCTTCCCTTTCCTTATTATTATTCTTCCACTCCTTTCTTTTCTTTTCCTTTTCCTTGCCCCTTTGGTCTGCCAGATGTTCTTTCTTTTCCTTCGTCTCCTCTCTTCCTCCTTAGCATCCCCCGCCCGCCTTTCTTCTTTTTCCTCCATTCTTCCTTCTTCTCCCGTCCCGTCCTTCTTTCATTCCTCCCCATTCTTCCTTCTCTTCCCTTAATTTAACCTCTTCTGGTGCTCCCCCCCTCCCACCTTACTCTACAAATCAGAGCTGCTGTGTTGGCTTCACTTAATAACAAAACTAATAATGGAGTGAGTCTGGTTTCCCCTCATACGAGAATTGCTGGCAGTAGTTGGGGTTGAGTACATTTAGTAGTCGTAGTGGTAGGAATAACAATGTGCTCGGTTTTTGTTAGTAGTTGTTGTTGTGCTACCCCAGCCTCTTATCGCGCAGACCCAGCAACCGCAAGCAAGCAAGCAACCGCCTCTGCAGGGCTGCCCCGTAGTGTGAACTAATGTTCCCATGCGGCTGACAGTGCCACGCCATAGGGAAGCGCGGGAATTAATATGGAGGTTTGGCTCCTGGGTGGACGCCACATTTGCATTTCTCCACCTAGTTAACAGGGACTCCTTAGTACATTCCATGCCACCCCGTTGTTTGGTAATATAGTTGCCACGTAGCATTGTAAATTAATTCCTGAGTTACAGGCAACCATTTGACTTATCAGTGTAGAGCCATCTAAAGTGGAAAAAAGAATAATAAATAGTGGCAGAAAGGATAAGAAAAATAGGAAGAGAGGTGAAGAGACACAGAAAAAGAATGATAGACATGAAAGAAGTTGTGGGCTCCCCTACCTACCACCATTGTTACTAGTAATTAAATGATATATATTATTGATGTTAGC
The DNA here is from genome assembly GCF_032717465.1 of Coenobita brevimanus. Classification (NCBI taxonomy): domain Eukaryota; kingdom Metazoa; phylum Arthropoda; class Malacostraca; order Decapoda; family Coenobitidae; genus Coenobita; species Coenobita brevimanus. Next base: position 56,692,750 of record NC_137008.1, read on the forward strand.
ACACACACACACACACACACAGACACACACACAATCATAATCGAACAATTTACCGATTAACTGATTCATTGGCTGATAGGTACTGGGAACGCGTTTATTTCATAAGTTTTTTTTTCGTATAACTGCAGTGATAATGTCCACAGATACATGTCCCCTTCAATATCAAAGGGTCGTGACGTAGGTTTCTCAGCCCCCGTGTAAATGTAGTAAACTAGAGTTGGGAAGACGATGATGAACAGTCCCCGAGTTGACTCCAAGGTGTATTGAAAATCACGAAGAAGTGTGTGAGAGAAATAGGTGGAGGAGATGAAGGGAGGTAGGGTGGGGTGTACTTGGGAGGGAAAAGTTGGAGGGGGATATAACAAGGCGAGGGAGAACTTGACTAGAAGACTAGAAGGAGAGAGAGAGAGAGAGATTATGATGGATATAAATTGTGTGTGTGTGTGTGTGTGTGTGTGTGTGTGTGTGTGTGTGTGTTTGTATGTAAATAAATCAGTAAGTAAAAGATTAGAATTGGCAATTTCCCATTTCTTCCACAATATACAATAACCTCAAAAGTTAATGCAACTGTGATATCTCTGAATACAAACAATTCGTATTTTCTTATCACCTGCCTGTCTGGTATTTGAGAACAGTGACTTTCTTTTTAATTTTCACTGCCCAGTGTGCTGTGTAAAGTGGTTATGATACTTAGCTTATCAGTAAATGTTTCTTCATATTTTACCACTTAACCATGCATCTGTTCTAATATATCATCTTGCATTTACACCATTCGTACTTAGATACATTCTCTTTTAAGTCTTTCAGTCCTAGAACATAATACTCTAGGTTACGCTAGACCATGTTATTCACCTAGAGGATGCTAGTATGACACGAGATTAGACTCAGTTTTCATTCATCCCTTCAGTCCAGTGATGTATTTTGTATTTAACTCTGGCTAACACCATAAGATTTCCCTCATCCAGAAACAGCCCGACTCTCATGTTCGGAACTAAGTCTCTGTTTCATGTTCTCGCAAATTTAAGATGCAGTAAACATTCTCAACTAATTATACTCCTCGGTATAATCACAGACCCACGTTTTTCCGTCAGAGCCCCTAAAGAACTGGGTCTAAACCTCTCGTGCACTCAACCCATTTCCGGCAGTCAAAAGGTGACGGCTGGTTCTCGTATGTTAAGGTGTCTTCTTCTCACCTGTGTTGTGTACAGTTTTCTTCCACAGTTTTGCCTACTTCTCACAACCCTCATAATAGGCTGCGTTAATAGTGTGTGTGTGTGTGTGTGTGTGTGTGTGTGTGTGTGTGTGTGTGTGTGTGTGTGTGTGTGTGTGTTCAATATACTACGAGGGAGCGTCCAAAATTTCAGCGTTTCGGACACAGCTGCCTGCCCGGGACTCGTACAGTACATGTGCAAATGCCCTGTCACTGGTTGCAACAGGTTCTCAATAGCGGTATTATTGCTATGCCTCAAACGGTACTCCTGGTTATTCACGAGACAGGCCTGGTGTTGATATACCGGTGGGGGGAGATGGGTGATGGGGGGGAGGTGGGTGGCAGGAGAAGTGGTGGAAGGGGTACGAGAAGGTGTCCCGAGAATTAAAGGGGTGATTGCACTAAAGAATTAACCACTTCAGTACAGTCACTTCTTTTTTTTTTGGGGGGGAGGGGGTATGGAGGCGGATGTTGTTGCTACTGACAGGTTAATGGAGGCTCAGTCTACCTCATCCCCTTCTAAAAAATCCCCTAAGCTGAATGAAATCGTCTGGAAATAGCAAGAATATGAAAAAGCTGTCTGATTTCAAAGGCTAAGAATCATCGTCTTCGAGAGAGGGACGTGGAAAGGTGAGCTCTGGTATGGGATAATTACAAAGCCTATTCTATATTCACGACTTTCTTATACTTTCAGTGCTGGTTAATTTACATCATCAAGCATAACTACAATTTTAGGCCACTGATAGATGAATTATGAAACTTTACAAATAGCGACTAATGATTCCTATTTGATCTGAGTCAGTTTTGATCAGAATACGAGAAAATACTGTCAAAACCATCCATATATCAGCCCTTCTTCAACAGCAGTGAAAGAACATTGTAATCACTGGTGTATTGTTGGCTTGGGCACTGACCTTTGACAACAGAATATGGTGGCAAGTGGTGGAAATGGCTCTGAGTCCACACGGCAGGCCCACCGCTTTCATTAGTGAGGACAGTAATAATAATAATAGTTACAGCACTGTCATTTCCATTCGGGCGTGGCTAATATGTAGCAAATGATAAAAATGAATAAACATAATACAGGTACTCGCAGCACAATACATGCAAACATAGTGCACGCAAACACGAAACAAAATACACGCAAACGCAATACACACAAACACGAAACAAAACACATAAACACGAAACGAGCACAATACACGAAAAGCCGCCGTTGATGAGTGTCCCGAGGGTAATTAAGCTCTTCAATCCTGTGACGCACTTGCCTGTTTTATTTATTTATTTATTTATGTTTATTTATTTTTTTATTTGCTGCCCTCAGACAATTTTCTTCAGCTTATATGATTCCCCGAGTAGAGGGAGACTCTTGAAGGCAGTATCCAACCTCCCAGTTCGAAAAAAGTCCCTCCAAATGTGAAAAAAAAAAAAAAAAAATCGTCGGGAGATGGGAAGAATAAATAATACGTCCTCTGGCTGAAAGGATTAAGGAAGAAGCAGTGGCGGATGGATGATGAAAATAAACAAAAACAAGCAAACAGATAAATAGACTAACTAACTGGCATACTAATGGGTCCTCAGGGAAATTTATGCTCGGTGTCTGTTTGTTGCCTGGTGCAGCATCCTGTAAGAGGTGGCCTCGTCAAAAAAGGCCTCCAGGTGTTTCTGTCCCTACTCAGTAACGAACCCTCTTCCACAGCGCCCAAACATCCCTCTGACTCGATCACGCTAAGGTTAAAGGACTGACTAAAATAACTAAATATTGGGCCGTGAGTAAATCTGCTATCAGCGTCATTCAGGTGGCGGCCTTTCGTGTATCGCGGTGACGGCCCAACCAGCAGGTGTGGCAGAGGTTGTGTGTCAGGAATCACGCAATCACCCAGAAAATACAGGAGATGTAGAAGGAGGAGGCTGACAAGAATGAAACATGAGAGACAAGGAAAAGAGGCACCAAGCACGAGACAGTGGCTATACTCTGGTCACTTAAACCTGGCGTAAGATTGCCGTCTCTCAGTCTTGAATGCTGCGCTATCATATGAAATAAACACTAGGATATATGCGGTAGTCACGAAGAGGTGCTTTGGAAATAATGTAGGGCCGTATTATTGTCGTATTCTGCCACTGAACTACAGGAAATAAGCTGCATAAATACGAACATGTGCGGCAAGTTATGGTGAAGAGAGTATAATCGTCCCCGCCATTAGGGAAGAGCTTTACACGTGTTTTTACTTCACCTGTGTCCATACGACGATTTGTACAGCACATTACTTACTGATGTATAATGTTCCTAACCGCGTCTTATTTACACTAGAATTACATATGGATTTGAACTATTAATAAATATAGACTGGCAGATAGACAGAGAGACAGACAGACAGATAGATAGATAGATAAATTGATGGATGCATGGGTGGATAGATGAACGGACGGATAGAGAGAGAGATTGATAGATTCGTTATTATAATCACAGAGGACACAGGTAAGCACTAAAAATGAGAAGTTGATTTATAAATGAAAAGTTAGTATTTTTCAAGAATGTGAGAACTCGATCATAAAAACAAAAATGTGGTATTCATTTTACTTACACCTTTTCATCATATTTTACATCCACCTTATATCAACACGTAATTTCATGCATTAAGGAGGGAAGAAAAAAGAGAAAGCGCTGTCAAGTATTTTTTTTTTTTTTTCATGGTGGTATCATTGTTCTATCAAGGAACAAGTGTCCCAGTGAATGACCCGAAGCAGGAGAATCCAACCAGATTTTCGCCCTATTCTTATAAAATCACGCACGAAAAATGTAATGTAATATAAAATAATAATAATAATAATAATAATAATGATAATAATAATAATAGCAATAATAATAATAATAATAATAATAATAATAATAATAATAGTAACATAATCAACTCACAACTTAACGAATTTTCTTCCTGTGTATTTATGAATCTAAAATCAGCATCTGTTTCATCCCTCATACTAACACTTATGTATCTCCAGTTTCAGATTTCACCGGTCAGCTGTCACGGATCCACGAGCAGCACGCGGAGGAAATTCAGAGGCTCGTCGAAACCTTCAGGAAAAAGAATTCGGAGCTTCGAAATGAGCGGTGAGTGGAGGTTGATCACATACGGGCTCATTCACAGGCTCAGTCTCGAAGCACGGTGGTACTGACTATAGACAGGCCAAGTCATGTTGTGGATAGGCAAATTGGTCACGCAGACAGGTAAACTGATCATATAGAAACGAAAACTTATCATGAATACAGGTAAACTGATGTTGTGGACGAAAGGGTTAAGAATACTGCCATTAGTATATAAAATGGTCATGTAAACAGGCAAATAGATCGAGCAGACAAGCAAACCGAAGCACCTCCACCATCCCTGCTCGGGCTGGGTAATTTGACGAGCCCTCCTGCTTCACACACACTCTTAAACAACCATGCTTCGAACCTAATCCAGCAGAGAAGCAGAGTGATAGTGTAGACAGGCAGACAGATCATGTAGACAATCAGACTGATCATGTGTATACAGACAGACCGAACCACCACCATTTCTGCTTGAGCGGGGTAATTTAGCGAGCTCACCTGTTTCGCACAAGCGGTTCAACACAATGCTTCGACCCTGATTCTGTAAACGAGGCTTTGTTCCACCACCGTCACGCTCAAGAGGAGGGAGAGAAGGAGGGAGGAAGAGAGGGAGGAGAGAGAAGGAGGAAGGGGAGAGAGGGAGGGAAAGAGGGTGAGAGAGCGTGAGAGAGGTGCAGGGCAATGTAGTTAATTGCCTCTGAATTCCTGGGCTGACGGAGATGATGTTATTCGCCGCTATTATCCAAGGTAAATTACTCCCATTAATTGATTGAAAGGTCAGCTTGTGGTACTTTGATATATTACCGTATGTTTATGATACATGTTACTGTTTATCATCTTCATCATCATAATCATCATCATCATTATTCTTTTCATGATCATTGTTGGATATTAGCCTGTTCCATCCTAAACCATACCACGGGAAATGATGCCATCCCTCACCTTGTTACATGCCCAACTTTTTAAACTCCTCCAACCTGAGAACGATTTTTTTTATTTTACATTTGCCAGTTCCAGACATTTTATTGAGTTTAAAAGAAACCCTTCGAAGTGGAAGGGATAAATGTAATCTTCGCTATCCCTTTATAACCGCAGATGCATCCAAAGTTGAGAATACCCGCTTGATGATAGCAAGATTAAAAATAAGACGTCCCCATGGAGATGGATACATACATACATACACACATACATGGATGACTCACTTTTAATCAATAATTTAGTCGTGCTACCGTCATACGATTTTATTAAACAAATAAACATCACACAGAAAAAAAGTTAAAATTTAGATTGCTCACTGTTTGTGTTAATGAAGGTCGGATCCCTTGCATGATTCATCTGGCACTGAATTAAACCTTTCTTTTGAAGCAGGTATCTAGATCAAACTATTATGTATTTATTCTAGTCACCATTTCCGTGCATGAGTGTCGTGAAGCCATATCCATCCAACCTTCTCACGCCATCCAATTAATTTAAAATGCCAACAGCGTCGTAAAGCCATGTTTGTGCTTAAGCTTAATTTCTCGGAAGACTGCATCAAGTTTGGCCTTTAATCAGAGCTGCCTTTTCACTGCTTGTCGTTGAGTGACCGCGCTTGTGTGGAATACGGAATTTCACACGCGGGATTCTCCTTTTATTAACATTCGTTGTACATATGATCTGATATATTTACATACACCTTTCACTGATATATATATTTTTTTAATTAATTGACAAAAGCACGTTTTTTTTTTTTCGGATATTAATATTTCTCCCTGGAAACGACTTCTTATTTTTCAGCATGTAGACCACACACAAAAAATGTATGTTTATCTGTAACTGATAGAATATTCACCCGTGTGTAAACCACGGTTAATCTGATAACTCTGTGTATATTTGTAAGTGAGAAATGCAATACTTTTATTAATCGTGATATGGATCATGCATCAGAGGAGTGCAAAAGAACACAAAGGAAAGCAAACTGACCCATTGGTGCGACAAAGTTCGTTTGTTATTGCGCATGTTATACGAGTACATTTATGCAGGCTGCTGATCATAAAATTTTGTACCATGAATCACAAAACAGCAAATACGAGAAATTCAAAGCCATAATAATGATGGCACTCGATAACGTTTAACACACACACTTCACAGCCACAGCAGATACAGTCACAGCCGCCGTATGATAAACGAAATACCGAAAAATTTGTACTTTTTGGTAATCGTTATAAATGAGTCAAAGTCCTTCTGAACCACAGTTTTCTTTTAAATTCTTGGTGCCACTGGAAGATATTTTCTTTTATCTCAGGAGCCTTTCGTAACGAATGGGTTAGGTCCCCTTTAACCCATTCAACTCTATGAATATTGTGTTAGACTTTGGTAGAATCCAGTCGTATTAAAGGGATAGGAATGTCTACATCAGATACACAGTCCATTAACCCCATCATTACGAGGACGTCTGGTGTGTTTTATCTTTATTACCTCTAGGGATTTTACGCAGTTTAAAACCCCCCTCCCCTCTCGTAGTAAAGGGGTGAATTCAGTGTAAGTAATTTTAAACCACAGATCAATGCGGCCGCCACCACTCCCTGGGGATGGACGGCGGGGATATGTTCGTGCGTGCGTGCGTGTGTGTGTGTGTGTGTGTGTGTGTGTGTGTGTGTGTGTGTGTGTGTGTGTGTGTGTGCGCGCGCGTCAGGATTCCAGGAGTTCTTTAGCAATTACCGGTATTTTATTTCTCCAGTCTCCTCAGGACCCTGATCTCTGCTACTCCCATCCATCCATCCATCCATTCATCCGCTCATCCACTATTTCTTCTAAGTCCAAACCCTTTCATTCTCTGTCTCTTCAACGCTCAACATCTTATCCGTCCTCTCATCCATCTGTTTCGCCATCCATTCATCCATCCATCCATCCATTCCAAATTCAAACCCTTTCATCGCCCATGCCTTCCACGCTTAAGCCTCCCACCCATCTATCCATCCATCCATCCCATGCTCAGATCGCCCATCCATTATCCCTCCTAACCTCCTGTCCATTATCCCAAACCCGGTCGCTTATTTCCGTTCTGTGTACCATTTTTGCACTTCCTCTTATCCAGGAAAGGCTAGGTTTGTTATTTTTGTATCACGTTAGGTTACTCTCTTAGGTTATGATAGGTTAAGTTAGTTTAGAGTAAAAAAAATTAGAAAAGCTTGGAAGAATGATCAACCTCGAGAAATCAGACTAAGAACGTAGTGCAAAAACGGAAATCTGCAACTCGGTCATCCGTCCATCCGTCCATTAACCCTTCATTCAACCAACCAGCATCCCATTCAACCTGCCTCCCATTCAACCAAGCCCCCATTCAACCAGCCTCCCATTCAACCATTCAACCAGCCTCCCATTCAACCAGCCTCCCATTCAACCAGTCTCTCATTCAACCAGCCTCCCATTCAACCAGCCTCCCATTCAACCAGCCTCCCATTCAACCAGCCTCCCATGCAACCAGCCTCTCTCATTCAACCAGCCTCCCATTCAACCATTCAACCAGCCTCCCATTCAACCAGCCTCCCATTCAACCAGTCTCTCATTCAACCAGCCTCCCATTCAACCAGCCTCCCATTCAACCAGCCTCCCATTCAACCAGCCTCCCATTCAACCAGCCTCCCATTCAACCAGCCTCCCATTCAACCAGTCTCCCATTCAACCAGCCTCCCATTCAACCAGCCTCCCATTCATCCAGCCTCCCATTCATCCAGCGACCCAGTAAACCAGCCACCCATTCAACCAGCCTCCCATTCAACCAGCCTCCCATTCATCCACTTCCCATTCAACCAGCCTCCCATTCAACCAGTCTCCCATTCAACCAGGCTCCCATTTAACCAGCCTCCCATTCAACCAGCCTCCCATTCAACCAGCTTCCCATTCAACCAGCCTCCCATTCAACCAGCTTCCCATTCAACCAGCCTCCCATTCAACCAGTCTCCCATTCAACCAGCCTCCCATTCAACCAGCCTCCCATTCAACCAGCCTCCCATTCATCCACTTCCCATTCAACCAGCCTCCCATTCAACCAGTCTCCCATTCAACCAGGCTCCCATTCAACCAGCCTCCCATTCATTCCTTCAGGATTTACCATCTCGTAATTCCAGAGGCCCTTTACCAACTGATCCATTTCATTATCCATGTGACTGTCTCCATCTCTGCTACCATGGCCATCCATCAATCCATCCATCCATCCACCCACCCACCCACCCACCCACCCACCCACCCATCCATCCATCCAACCCTCCATCCATCCACACTACAAACCTCCCATCCCTTCCACGCAGTCCTTCCAACCGTGATCCTAAATCCTGTCATCCATCCACCTGATCATCCACCATCCATCCCAAGCGACCATCCTCCCGTCCATTCTTACAGGCTTTACTAAGGGTTGGCTCTCATAATTCAAGTGATCCTATCAATTGGTCCATTTCTCTATCCACATGGGACCTCCATCTCTACTTATCCCATCCATTTGTCCATCCATCCATCCATCCATCCATCCATCAGGTTATGTCCATCAAAATATCCCTCCTTCCATTCATTTATTCATCCGTCCATCTGTCAGTCTACATCCATCAAAATGTCCTTCCCTCCATCAATTTATCCATCCATCCATCCATCCAGATATCTGTTCGTCCATCCATCCTTCCAGATATCTGTTCGTCCATCCATCCATCCATCCATCCATCCAGATATCTGTTCGTCCATCCATCCATCCATCCAGATATCTGTTCGTCCATCCATCCATCCAGATATCTGTTCGTCCATCCATCCATCCATCCATCCATCCAGATATCTGTTCGTCCATCCATCCATCCATCCAGATATCTGTTCATCCATCCATCCATCCATCCATCCAGATATCTGTTCGTCCATCCATCCATCCATCCATCCAGATATCTGTTCGTCCATCCATCCATCCATCCATCCACCCATCCACTACCCTGCCACTTGATAAGCTTCCCATTCATTCCCACTTTTGCCTCAAAGTTGGAATTAGTATGTGTTCAGTTCCTACTCTCGATCTTCAGGAACGATGCTCATTATTATTGCTTGTGAGTTATAATTATTATTATTATAATTTTAATAATAATAATAATAATAATAATAATAATAATAATGCTTATTATTATTTTTATTACCGTATTATTATTATTATTATTATTATTAGTAGTAGTAGTAGTAGTAGTAGTAGTAGTAGTAGTAGTAGTAGTAGTAGTACCGGTAGTTATATTAATCAATGCAATTATTATTATTTTTATTTATTTATTTTCATTCATTCATTGCCAGACGCCATGTATCCCAAACGGGGTGGCCAAGGGCTTAGAGTTAATTGTTTTACAGGGAGGGGCACTAATCCTCCACCAACCCCACTTAACACGTGGGGAGAACGTTATGCCAACAGCATCTGGTGTTCCCAGGCGGTCACCCATCCAAGTACTAACCAGACCCAACGTTGCTTAACTTCGCTGATCGGACGAGAAGCGGTGTACTCAACGTGGTATTATTATTATTATTATTATTTTTTTTTCATCAAGGAATTTGAGTTACGCATTATACTTTGCTCCTGCTGTCCACAAATCACCCTTAATAACCCAAGTAAATGACGGTGAACTTCATTACATTTAACCTGTCTGTGGGGTTCACTAAAATTTAATACTGTATGTGACGAACTTCGTATCAGTGCAGCTTGTGTGGCAGTTACTGTACTTTGATCTTTTTTGTTTCGAACTGATTTACAGTTTAACTTGTCTGTGATTACTTTCCTTAATTTTCAGTTTTTATATTGTAACCTCTGACGATGATAACTTCAGCAACGTGTTATTTGCAACTGATTAGGATGCAGTCTTCTGCAATAAACATAGTTTATTTTACCAAACCTAACATAACCGAGCTTAATAAACACTGTCTTAGCATAACCTAGCTTAACATTAGCTAGTCAAGCCTATCCAGGCCTAATCTGACGCAGTCTAATTACACCTAGTTGAACGCAATCAAGCCTTACCAAGATTTAAAAATCAAAATGACCTTATAGCCTAACGTAACCTTGTATAACGCTACATAAGCAAGTCTGGCATTACGAACGAATCTGTCCCAACGTACCCTCCCCCAGTCTAACCAAACTGAACCCGGCCTACTTTAACCCACTGCACCTCTCAACAACAACAGTTTTAGTAACCCAATCAATACAAGAGGAGAGGTGAATGTTTACAGATCAGACCTTCACCACGCTGAGTCTCCCCTCTCTCCTCCTCCATGTCTCAATCCTTCCCTCTCCCACTCCCTTCATCCCTTATCCTCTCCCCATACCCTTTGTTCTGTCTCCTTACCCTGTACCTTACCCTCCCTCCTTCCCTTCACTTCAGCCTTTATCCCTCCCATACCTCCCGCTTCCACCTCTTTTCCTTTCTTTCTTCCCCGTCCTCCTCTTTTCCCATTTCATCCCCTCAGTCATTCTCCTTTTCCACTTCCCCTTTCTTCTTTCCCCTGTCTCTGCCTCCTTCTACTTCTCTTTTCCCTCATCCCTCATCCCCCTACCTCTTCACCCTCCCTTCTTCCATATTCTCATTCCCTTCTTCCCTTCGTCTCATTTCTTCCCTCTCCAAACTCTTCATCCCCTCTTCCCCTCCCTTTCCCCCTTTCCCCCTTTCCCCATTCCCTTTCCCCTTCCCTTCCTTTTTACCTCCTCCATCTCCCTTTCCCCTTCACTTCACCGCCTCCCCTCTCACCAACCTCCCCCACTTTCCCCCCTCTCTCTTCCCCTCCCCCTTCCTTTACCGTTCACTGGATTGGGAGTATCAACATGGGGAATAGGGGAAAGAGGGGCGAGGTGAGAGGGGAGGGATCAAAGGCTGTGAATATTGATACGCGACACACACACACACACACACACACACACACACACACACACACACACACACACACACACACACACACACACACACACACACACACACACACACACACACACACACACAGGCTATACGTTTCTCCCCTCAGAGCTTGGGTTCACATATCAACAGTATCCTCTATCATTAATCGATTGCCCTCCCACTCTCACACCCTCTCACCACTCACACCCACTTACACTTACACGCACTCATCATTCCTACTTCTCTACACCCTCATCCTTAGCTCCTTCACACTTACACCTCTCCATCCACACTTACACCCTTACATGATCATTCTTACTCACCTACGCACGGTCAAACAACACATTACTTATGCTGTCTTTCTTACACTTTTATCATTGCTCATTCTCACCATACTGCACCCTTTTCTACACCCTCTTAAAACACTGACCACTAAAACACTCAGAGCACTCACACAGTATGCATCACTTTCTCACCACCCTCACAGCAGAACATCGCCATCTCACCACACGCCTCTGACACATCACCCTCTCTCTCATCACGCTTTCACCTTCACACCTCACCACACACTCACCATCTTCATACCAGACACACCATCACTTTCCACCACGATCACCACCCCCCTCGCCACACACTAACACCTCACACACCATCCCCAAACCACCACCACCACCACCACCTTCCCACTCTGCCAGACTGTTTGTGGTGGTAAATGCAAGTGGTCCCCGGCCCTGTGATCAGTAAATGCGGCGCTGTTCGTGTTGCTTCTACCTCAGTTACCCCCAAACCCCTGCAGTGCATTGTCCTTTCAATGTCTGTTCCCTTTTAGTCGACCCAGGACAATTTTATTCAGCTTAGGAAGGACCGCCATTACTAAAGGAGATAATGAACGCTGTATCTAAGCCACCCAGTAGGAAAAGTATATCCTTAGCTGAAGAAAATCATCTGGGGATGGCAAGGACAAAATAGGAATGGGATTACTGATTGCTAAAATAATCGTTAACTCCTTCATCCTCAGCAAGTAATTTTACGAGCGAGGGCAAAGCCCTTGAGGGTCTCTCGTCAAGTAGTGACATTTTCACATATGAGCGGCTCGACCCTGCCCGGCCCAACCGTTACGCTTTTAAGAAACTTATATCTCAGCAATCACAGGGCCGACCACTGAGTGGTTTGCATTATATGATAGCCCAATTCTTCAAGAATTGTTTTTGATAGGTTTCATCACACCCAGGCGGTGCACGTGGTACGTGACATCCGCCAAGTGCAGCATGTCGAAAATCCTCAAAAGAGAGACACAGGCCAGACAGTTTGTCGTAAAGGCATGAAACTTGATAGGTAGATAGCCATCAATATACTCTAGACATCCTTGTGTGTAAGGCGACATTTCAATGCTTTCGGGTTTAAATGCCCTCACTCATACCTCGCCGACAAATGCGTTATACTGGTTTTAGTTCACTTCATGCCACTTCCAGACATTTTTTTTTTTTAAGCTTAGATCTGGAATGGTTAAACACAGTCTTCATTAACTAACTCCATCTCTACTAGGACATTCTTCTAAGATTTTTTGGTGTGGCGTTAGTAAGAAAAGAAAGTCATTAATTAAAAGGGCTAATTTGTTCTAACTGATCACGTCTATTTACCTAATAATTGGGCCAGCACTAGACGATCTTCATTAGTTTACATGGACCCCCGAGCAGTGAAAAGGTCAACCCCTCACTCCTTTGACGTCTAACAACATCCGTATTTTATTTTCACTAGTTTCAGAAGTTCATGCAACTTGGGAGAGACTTTCAAAACTGTAGGAGGCAAATATAGTCTAAATTAAACTCCCACACTCTTGAACAGCCTGAGTAAAATGGTCTAGAGCATCAAGGGTGAAATAAAGACTTCCTTGCGTTGGTAAGTTTAATACATGCTTCTGGAGTTATAGCCCCTTCACCTTGAGCACATCTTTTATTTTCTTCTAATTATATCCTGGCAGTTTTATTCACCTAGAATTCTCGAACTGAAAAGGCTAGATACAACTTTCATTAACGCATTCACTACCTAAGGTTCTCCGAAGTTAAACATAATCCATCCGTAGAAGCAAAAAAACAATGTAAAAACAAAAAACAAAAAGAGGGGATTGTAGGAAGAGGACAAAGTAGTATACGGGTACATGGACTGTAATTCTAGAGTTGTCTCGACCCTGAGAGTGTTAAATGCTCCTCCTCCATTTCCTCCCACGGACCTCCAAACAGCCTTCACATGTTCCTGGTATGGGAGACTACAGGAGGAGGTGGAGGCAGACTAGAATATTCACTCAGACGTTACTATCACACACAGCATCTTCATTCACTATCACTCGCCTCATTTACCCTCACCCTCACCATTCACCCTCACTCCTCTTATTCATATCGTCCATCCCATTCATCTTAACTCGCATATCCTCTCCTTCTCATCCCTCACACTCGTCATTAACATATATATTCTTCCTCTCCTCCACACATATCTCACTCATCATCGTTCAGCAACAACAACATCAAAAACATCCCCACCACCACCACCATGGCCATCATCATCATCATCATCATCATCATTAACTTGCCCTCTCCATTTCCAGACCACCATGCAGCAGTCAGATGTTCCAGGCGTGGGAGACACTATTGCAGGAGGTGGAGGCGGACTCACAGATCCACTCAGACGTCGCCAGCACACTCAACAGGCAGATGTCACGCCCGCTGATCGAGAAGACCTTCTACAGGAAGATCCAGTCTCGCAAAATCTTCACCCATCGAGAGAGCTTCGACACCATACTGGCCAAGACTGAAGATATGCTCAAGAAGGTGAGGACTGATTACTGTTTTCTTTTGCCTGTATATGGGGAATAAGAGTTTTCTGACTTAAATAGGTGGTGGATTTCCATTTTGTTAGGCCTCAAGTACCATTATAACATCCTAATATCATCCACTGTAATATAGATAAATACAAGTCTAGCTAATTTTTAACTTGAAATTTTCCAACCAAGAAGGTTTTGTGGGTATGCCAGATACTTTCAGCTCTCTCAAACAGATACAGTCAACACCATGCCGGGACATATTTGCAAAGTGGTCGTAAGTAGCTAAGATTTTTTACTCAACAAACAAAGAATAGAAGAAGCTGTAGTAAGGTTTCGAGATGGGAACTAGTAATTCGTTATAATATCTTGACCCGAGAGAGAATAACAAGTCCAGTTTTTCTCACCCTCTGAATGTAAATATGTCTTCATTTTAGTGAATATTTGACGTCTAGCAACAAGGCATCTAACAATCTTCTTACTTTTACCATATCTAGCAATAACAAGTGATTCTACTGCCACTTCTAGCGATGTTCCCTAGTTTTATGTAGCTTCCGACATTCTAGCGCATTCTGATGGTGAGCTTAATATCCTTAGTGAAATCAGTCAGGTATATGTCGGAAATGTATGGTTAAACGCAAAGGGTAGCGAAAGGAGTAAGTCTCGGAGTCCCCAGGGGGGGGGGGACCATAAATGCCCCCGCCATCTGCCCCTCTCCCGGTGACGACTCGAGGTGCCTGGAACCACTGTCTGACTCTCTTCTTCTTCATTTCTGCAACATTCGCGGCCTTTCATCTAACTTTCGCTCTGTTGAGCACCACCTCTCCTCCTCTAAACCTCACCTTCTTTTTCTGACGGAGACTCAGCTGTCTGAGGCAACCGACAACAAATCCTTTTCTGTATCCTCCTACTTTCTCTATACTCATTTCAAAGCCAAAGGTGGCTGTTGTGTATACATACGCAACGACTTATCTTGCTCTCGTGTTCCTGAACTTGATTCTTCTGAATTCTCCACACTCTGGCTTCGGCTTTCCTGTCATTCTCTGACTAAATATATCTGTGCTGTTTACTTATCCCCTAATTCTACTGACTATCAAAAATTCTTCGACTATCTTACTTCTACGATGGAACACATTCTGTCCATTTCTCCTTTCTCTGAAATCTCCATTCTTGGAGATTTCAATGTTCACCACCACCTTTGGCTCTCCTCTCCTTTCACGGATCCACCTGGTGAACAAGCCTACATCTTTTCTATCCTTAATGACCTAGAGCAGCTTGTACAGCACCCTACCCGAATCCCTGACTGCATTGTAGAGAGCTCCAACATACTTGACCTCTTCCTCACAACTAATCCTTCTGCTTACTCTGTTAATCTTTTCTCTCCGTTGGGCTCCTCCAATCACAACCTTATTACCTTAACCTGTCCTATCACTCCGGTACGGCCTGTGGACCCTCCAGGGAAACGTCGTCTGTGGCATTTTGGAGCCGCGAACTGGGAGGCCCTCAGGCAGTACTTCTTTGATTTCCCTGGAATGATTATTGCTTCCATGGCCGGGAGCCATCTGAGTGTGCCTCGCGCATTACGGAGGTTATTCTCTCGGGCATGGAAGCATACATTCCTTTCTCATATCCTTTGACTAACGCAAGAAAGCCTTGGTTTAATCACGCTTGTTCTAATGCTGTCCGCAACAAGGAGAGGGCCTACAAAAGGTACCGGAGCCAACCCACCCCTGAATCACATCATCTTTACGTTTCTGCCCGGAATCGTGCTAAGTCTGTTCTTCGCTCTACTAAAAATAATTTCATCCATACTAAATGCTCTCAACTCTCCAACTCGAATTCTTCCCGCTTCTTCTGGCACCTTGCCAAAATCTTTCTAACAACATTACCTCATCATCCTTCCCTCCTCTTTTCTACTCTGATGGTTCTGTAGCTATTTCTTCTACTGATAAAGCAGATCTCTTCGCACAGACTTTCTCCTCCAATTCCACCTTAGACGATTCCGGTGCTGTTTCTCCATCACTTACTCCCTCTGACTTCCTCATGGCTGACATTAAAATTTCTTCAGTTGATGTATTTTCTGCCATCACTGGCCTCAGTACTAACAAGGCATATGGGCCTGATGGGGTCCCTCCTGTTGTTCTCAAGAACTGTGCTTCTGTGCTTACACCCTGCCTAGGCAAACTCTTTCGCCTTTGTCTGTCAACTTGTACCTTTCCTTCTTGCTGGAAGTTTGCTCTCATTCAGCCAGTCCCAAAGAAGGGTGACCACTCCCAACCCTCCAACTATCGTCCAATTGCTTTAACGTCCTGTATTTCAAAAGTTTTCGAGTCAATTCTTAATAGAAAAATTTTAAGGCATCTTTCCTATCACAACCTTCTTTCCGATCGTCGTATGGGTTCGTCAGGGACGCCTCCACTGGCGATCTTCTCACCTACCTTTCAGACTCCTGGTCATCCTCCTTTCGGGACTTTGGCGAAAGCTTTGCCATTGCACTTGACATCTCAAAGGCTTTCGATCGAGTCTGGCATAAATCTTTAATTTCCAAACTGCCCTCCTACGGTTTCTATCCTTCTATCTGTGCCTTCATCGCTAGCTTCCTTTCTGGTCGTTCTATAGCCGCTGTTGTAGACGGCCATCGTTCTTCTCCTAGATCTATCAACAGTGGTGTTCCTCAGGGCTCTGTCCTATCACCAACTCTCTTCCTTTTATTCATCAATGATCTTCTAAGCTGTACATCTAATCCTATCCACTCATACGCTGATGACTCCACCCTTCACCTTTCCATTCGGTTCCTGCAACGCCCATCTCAACAGTTACTTCAAGAAACAAGGGATGAGGCTATGGCACACCTAATGTCTGACTTGGCTCGTATCGCTGACTGGGGTAAAAATAATATGGCTGTCTTTAATGCATCTAAGACTCAGTTCTTACACCTATCAACCCGACAAAATCTTCCACAGGTATACCCATTAATGTTTAATAATATTCAGCTTAATCCTGCATCATCCTTGAACATGCTTGGGGTTTCATTTACTCAGGACTTATCTTGGAAAGATCATATTACATCTCTTGTAAAATCTGCTTCCAAGAGATTGGGTGTGCTAAGCCGACTCCGCTCTTTCTTTACCCCTGCACAATTGTTGACTCTATACAGAGGTTTTATCCGCCCCTGTGTGGAGTACAACTCTCATGTGTGGGGAGGCTCCCCACATACAGCTCTTCTCAATAGGGTGGAGTCAAAGGCTTTTCGTCTCATTAACTCTCCTCCTCTTACTGACTTCCTTCAACCTCTGTCTCTTCGCCGCACTGTTGCATCTTTATCTTTTTTCTATCGCTACTTTAATGGTCACTGCTCCTCTGAACTGTCTGCTTGCATTCCTCCACCTCTACGACGGGCGCGTAGCACCCGTCTGGCAGCAAACTCTCATCCCTTTTCTGTCCAACTCTCTAATGCAAGAGTTAACCGTTACTCCCAGTCTTTCATTTATGCAACAGGTCAGCTCTGGAACTGTCTCCCTCTGTCTGTACATATTTCCTGCTGCCTATGATCTCCAGTCTTTCAAACGCAGTGTGTCCAGGCATCTCAAAATGATCGGATCTTGAATTTGGCTCTCTATTGTATTTTGTTTTTCTCTTGGAAGGAACTGTTACTGCGGGCCATGGCCTTTGGTTCCTTCTTCCTCGCATTAAAAAAAAAAAAAAAAAAAATTGACTGATGAGGTAAGAAAAATAAAAACGGGGGAGCGGATATACTAAAACTCTTCAGTCCTGCGATATATATATATATATATATATATATATATATATATATATATATATATATATATATATATATATATATATATATATATATATATATATATTCGTGATACTTTCAGGTGAATTTATTCAGTGCAGGAGAAACTTTTCGAACTGAGATGGGTAGACAATTTTCACCGACCCCATCATTACAGATGGTCTTCCCAGAGTGACCTTCTGAAGGCAGTTAGAATAAACCAACAAAATATGTCGCCTGAGTCAAGAGCTTAATTGTACCTGAAGATCGAGTGGCAAGAGTAGTAAACAAGGTTGGCACAGACTTACGTAGTGAGGAGGTCACTGGGTGTGGCAGGAAACGAGGAGGCAGAGAAAGCATTACAGAATATGAAGTGTGATAAAGCAGTGGGAATGGACACAAAAATTTTAAGTGTAAATGTATATATGAATGTGTACCGGTGCACTAATTTGTACGTGCATGTGCTGCCGGGTTGTTAAAGCCCTGTGGATATGTGTATGTGTGCATGTGTGTGTAAATGTTAGCGAGTTTGTGTGATTCTGGGTTGTATGTGCCTAAGTGTATAGCCAGAAAGTAGTCCCTCTGTGTGGGTCGAAACAAATGTTGAAGGCATTGCATAAACAATTAACTGCTAAACTAGGCGTAAAGTGGCGAGGGAACATAGCCATATAAATGCAAATTGTGAAGCTTGTAGACCCCATGCACGGCACACCACTAGCTCTTGCACTCCCTCACAACACTGTCACTTTTCTGTTCACCCTCACACACCTTCACTCTTACACACTCACCCTCACAGTCCTTCACCTTCAGACACCTTCACTCACACTCCTTCAATCCCATACACCTTCACCCTCACATTTCACCACCCTCACACACTCACTCCATTCTCACACTCTCACACCATCATTACCCACACATCCCACCCAACCCCCAGCCTCACCCTAGCACATCATCGCTCACAGTTACACCAGAGAGAAGCAATATGGAACTAGAGAAAGAAATTCAGAATTTCCCAACAATAAATTCAGATAATACACAGTCTCTTGCCTGAAAAATATCTCAGAAAAATATCTCGGGGTAGCTGGATATAACTTAATAGAGGCAGTAGATTCTCATTTTCTATCTGAGTTTTATAGATATACGCTTTTAAAAATCGGCTTTTTTATGCTTGCGCTTTCAATACCCACCTTTTATACGGTATATGTTTTACTCTTTCCATGGCTACTTTTATTTTGTGCTTATGAATTATTTACCTAAACATTTATCGACTACTGATTTGTACATACTTAAGCTTTCAGTGCCCTGTTTTTCTTTTTTTTTTATTCCAAACTTTTCAATGACCAGCTGTTTTATATACTGATGTGTTCAATAACCAACCATGTTCCTTAACTTCTTTATAGACTTAGACTTTCTGTGACTTAAACACCAGTTTCATATATTTTTGCTATTTTATACACATAGGCATAAATGATCAGATATATAATTACACCCTCAGTGATGTTAGTATATACTGTAATATAAATGGTTTCAGTGGCCAGTTATTTATCAAGCAAGCGGCCTCACACCTACCACGCAACAGGGAGCGAAAGAGGTGATGCTTCTGAATGAGACTTCCTTTCTCGTTTAGTGTACGGTATACTGCTAAAACTTTTCACCTTTTGCGGACAAAGGAACTGAATTATAATAATATGGGAGGCTAAGATGATAATGATAATAACAACAGATATGAAGATGTCGATAATGCTTTTGAAGACGATTAAAATGATGATAATTATAATGACGATGATAAAAACAGTGCATAATATGATCAAGACAATAATGACTATAATAAAAACGATAAGGTCGATGAGTTTGATGCAGACGATGATTAAAATAATGACCATGATGATAGCCGAAAATGATAATGATTACTACGCAAGAATACTACCATAATGTCGATGATTATTTATAACAATTATTATAACAAAGTACCATTTTTTTTTTTTTCAGCTATTGATTACACGCATGATAGATTAAATTCCACAAATAAAAAGAAATGTTCATTTGTATGGGAAATTTTGAGCTGCCTCCAACACGAGCTGTTCACATCCAGATTAGCGGGGAACATACATGACCATGGACTGCAAACGTGTGTGTGTGTGTGTGTGTGTGAGAGAGAGAGAGAGAGAGAGAGAGAGAGAGAGAGGAGGGCATGTTCGTGTGTGGTTGGGTGAACATGTGGGGGGAAGAGGGGAGTGGGGGCCCAGGTGGGAGGTTTGGTGGGGGTGGAAGGGGCGTGGGGAGACGGTGTTTGCGTGTGGGAGGGTGTGCAGGTCTTCATGAATTTCTGTACTGTTTATTCTGTATAGGTGTGTGTGTGTGTGTGTGTGTGTGTGTGTGTGTGTGTGTGTGTGTGTGTGTGTGTGTGTGTTTAACTCTATCAATAACACATGCATTGCAACACTAGCCATATTGCAGCGCCATGGAATCAAATATATCCTCCCCGAACTAGCACTAACCTACTGCAAGTCTCAACATTTCAGACAAGAACGCGTGTAAGACTAAGTGTTGCCGGGGGAACTAACTTTTCTTGATCATACCCCACCATCACGGACGAAACTGTATCTGAGAGGGAGTGTAGCCGAGGAAACAAAAATAAGTCAGTCTAACCTAACCTAACTTAACCAAACTAAATCTAACCTAACCAAACCTAACCTAATCTAACCTATCCTATCCTAACTTACCCTAACTAAGCCTAACATAGCTTAATCTAACCTAACTCAATCAGATCTACGCTAACTATTCCTTACCGACGAGAAGCTAAACCAACCACAACAGACGAAGTGTTACCAAGAGAGCAACCTCCCCTCCCACCTCCCCTTCAGCATCTTTCCCAGCCTGTTCAATTAAGTCGGTGTGAGATGGAGGGCGCGGGGAAGGCTTTTAGGACATCCTCTTACCCCGGAGCAGGTGGCAACTCACACCTGCCATGCCGCGTCTCACCGTTTTTAGGCTAGACTTCTTTTTTTGTGCTACACCCTTAGACTGGCTTTTTTTTTTGTAGGCATATTATTGCTGTTTTACGTACGTGGAATATGTGGTGTAAGGAGTCGACTTTTATTTTATGCTTTCCTTGTTACTATGTGTGTGTTCGTGAAAAATATGGCGTAAGGGTAATTTCTGATTCTGTGCTTTTTAATTGGTGTGTACGTGAAAAGTGTAGTGCATGGTTGTCAGTCTTGATTTCATGCATGTTATTGATGTTTATACACGTAAAAGGGGTAGTGTCAGAGTCAGGCGTGTTACTTTGCATATTATTTTGCCGAAATACATGAGAGATAGGATGACAGAGGGCCAGTCCTATTTTTATGCATAAAATGTAATAGGCGTCCACACTGAAAGTTCCTGACCTGAAAATACTAAAAAGAACTTATTAGATTACACCAAAAATATTCCCTCACACTTCCTGAAACCAATACTCCTCTTGTATTAATTTTAGGTCTGGGGCTTGGGACCTCGAGATCTTTCTAAATTTATCGATAATAGTAAACAAGGGACTGGAATATAGCTTCATTATTTCTATGTCAAATGTGTGATGAAAAGGAATTACGGTATTGTTCCGGAGTTTACTATGCGGAATGGTGGGATGATGACGATGACAAGGAGGAGAAAGAGAAGAAAGAGGAGAGGGGAGAAAAATGGGGGCACGGATATGGGAAAGAGGGGAGGGAAGAGAAGAAAAGAAGAAGAAAAGGGAGGAGGAGATGAAGGAGGAAGAAAAAGCAGTATTTTCTGTACGAGGCATTTTTGTAACGTCCCCCTTTGATGAACTCTTGATGAGGCGTCTGGCAGTAGACTGAATGAGAAATAGATAGATACACGTGTAGCTAGATGGATAAATAGATAGGCAGATAGATGGGTAGACAGATAGATAGACTGATGGATAGATTGATAAATATTCTTCCTACGTGTACGATTATTGATGCATCCTTTCTTGATACTTCATTTTGTGTGTTTTCCTTTTGCTCCTAATGGATCCAGCCTACCCTAGCTTTTACTGGGAAACAGGACTGTGATGATGATGATGATGATGATGATGGAAAAAGTGATAATGAAGATGATGGTGATGATATGCATGATGATGATAATGATGATGACTTTGATGATGGAAAAAGTGCTTCTGACGGTGATGATAATGATGATGATGGAGAAGGTGATGACGATGATGATGGAAAAGATGGTGGTGATGATGATGATGATGATGATGAGAATAATAATAATAATGATGATGACAAAAACAAATCTCTTTACATTTTCTGTTTCCCATACGCGAACCCAGAATCTCATTATGTTTCATCAGTAACTACATCGTCTTCGTCTCCAGTCTTCAGTCTTCATTTTCTTCATCATCCTAGCCCTGTTCTCCCTGCTGTAAACTGGGTGGCAAGAATCCAAAAAGAGGAGAAAGAAAAAGTCACAAACATAAACAAGAGAACTATCATCAGAGCACTTAGTATAAAAGTTGAACACACCTCCATTCACACAAGGTTTCGAAATTCTCAGGTCATTAATATAGATAGAAATAGATACATAGATGGATACATACAGAGAGACTTGTAGTTAGGTAGATAGGTAGATAGACAGGTAGATAGACTGATGGACACACATATAAAGACACACAGAGCTGAACATTTTCTGCCTGCACAAAGCCCTGTCTCAACATACATCAACCTCAGGTATTTGAAAGCCTAATCTTCCTCTTCAGGCCAGGTGGTGTTTATATTTCTCTTTATCTATTTATTTATTTCACTCTAAGTATACACATAATAGTCCGATCCTTAAGGGCTAGCGATCTTCCTATATGCCGTACACCTTGACATGTCACTAATTCGGCGCTCATACCCACCGTCCATATTGAATGAATACTAGGGTTGTCCCATTCAGAGCTGTTGTATGGTATTAACGGGGATATTTTTATTACGTCATTGGGTTATATGGAAAATAAGCGGTCTTTTCTTTAAACCAGTTCCTTGCGCCATTCTAAGACCGAACTCACTTTCACACTACGGTACTTCTTTATCCACAGGACCACTATCACCCCTCTGTGTGTGTGTGTGTGTGTGTGTGTGTGTGTGTGCTCAGCTTCCGGTTCTTACCCTACATAGATTTCGTTTGCATGAAAGACTTCGTAGCAGTTCCTCCTTAACGGTGAATATTGGATATTACACCTTAATGTATTCTTTTGTGCATTTTACATGTCTCTAATATCGACGTAGTTTGCATCAGTAACATACGAACGAATATAAAACCGTAATAGTTAAATAAATCGCTTAGTCAGAGGTGTTATCAAAGCTGCGAAGCGAACGAGGTCTTGATCCAGCGACCTTTGCTGTTCAGGTAAAAGAAACTAAATATATAAATACAGGATGGCCATTATACAACACTCCTCCTCCGATTCGCTAAATGGTGTCTTATGTGTTTCTGGGACGGCCATGTCAACGTTATCAGTGTCTACCCTGCATCACTTATCCATTTTCTGTTCTGACTGCCACACCTAAGCCCACACAGACAGCCATATAAGGAGGGATATTTATGGATCACCTTATAGAGAGAGGGTATTGAATGACTTGCTCTTATGTCACAGGTTTATTATCAGTGCCTGTAATGACGAGGTTAATGATCACGGGGCACCAAGAGCGGCAATTCTCCCTTTTCTCCCGCTAATGGGTGTAATTGAGAAGAAGGCAGTCAGCAAAACTCCCCACTAATGATGTTCCCCAAGCTTCGGTGCCCTGCTACCTGATCCCACGAGGCTGATGTGTGGGTGCGTTTGGGGAGGGCGGTGTGTGCTTTTTGCGTGTGGATTTGTGTGTGTGTGGGGTGTTAGTGCGTGTGTGTGTGTGTGTGTGTGTGTAGAGGGGAGGATAGAGGGATAAAGTGCCGTAAATTGTTCGTTATGCTCTCATACAAAATACATCTACGGAACCGGATATAGGTTAAGCAGTTCCGGGTCGTGTTGCAAAGGAAGACTCGATTCATAGCGTGACTTTATTATCTCTCTTGTTAAACCTCGTGCAGTTGATAATGATAAGGATAAGGCTTCTTTCTCCCTCATGACGCTACTCCATTTCCTCCTCCTCTTCACTTTATTCCTCCTCCTCCTACTTTTCCTCTTCCTCTGAACTCTTCCTAGTCTTCTATCTTCCTCTTCTTCCTCCGATTTCTCCTCTTCCTCCATTTTTTTTCCTATTCTTGCTCGTTTCTTCTTCCTTCTCTTACATTACCTTTTCTTCCTCTTTTCCTCTTCATCCTATTTTTTCTCATCCTCCCTTTTTCCTCTTCCTCTTCTTTTCTCCTTTTCCTCCTCTTCATTTCCCCATTCTTTCTCTTTTTTCCTCTTCCTCCTTTTCTTTCCTGCCTCCTATTCCTTTTCTTTTCTCCACTTCCTCCTCTTCTTATCCCCATTCTTTCCCTTTTATCCTCTCCCTCCTCTTCTTTCCCGCCTCCTCTTCCTCGTCCTTCTCCTCCGATATGAGCTGTCCACTTCAGGTTTGGGGATCCATTTAGCGAACTGTCACCCTCATCACTCCAATGCATCAGAGCCATCATTGGGGGTTTGGCAAGCTTCTTGTTTTTGCTGTGTGTGTGTGTGTGTGTGTGTGTGTGTGTGTGTGTGTGTGTGTGTGTGTGTGTGTGTTTCTGTATACCTTCGTCTGCATCTGCGTACGTACGGATATGTATGCTCGTGTGATCTGCAAACTGTCAAGGAAATTCATCTCATACTTTTGCCTTTGTTCCCAGTGACAAGCGGTGTGGTTCATCTGCATACAGCCAAGAGCACCTGCCTTTTATTCCCCGCAACCTTTCATACCCAAATGGCTATCAGAACGCTGGATATTCTCTTTCCTTTCTGCGCATAGGAATCCAAAGTTGTTTTTCCTCCATATACTTCTTTTTATATATGTTTTCATTCCGGGAGATACTTCGTTTACAATTGTCCTTCTCCTCAATTTTTTTCCTATCCCGTGTTTCATTTTCCTACGCCCAAGAGCCTCCTGTTTTTTTGTGCAACCTTTGATAGTCTCTTTCCTTTTCTGCTTCACATAGATATCCACAACTGTCGCTTTCCACATGTTTTCATTCATTGATACTTATTTATACATTATTTATTTTCATATTTACGTATTTTATTTATCTGTTTTCATTTATTATTCCTTCCCAGTGTCTCTTCATTCTCACACCCCCAAATAGCTGCCTGTCCTTTACTACAACACTGGGTATGGTATCCTCTTCCGTCGCTGCATAACACACGAATGAAAACACAGTCGTCGTTCTGCAGATATTTCTGTTTAGTCTTCCATCCACGTGTTGTTCCAGCCGCTGCCTGTTCTTTTGTCATCGTCTTTCATACCCAGCAAGATATATTGCATTCTCTTCCATCTCACCACATAGGATTCCATAGTTTGTTATTTTGCACCAGAATTTTTGTCAAGTGTTGTTTTATTGGCATACTTCCAAAAGGTGCCTGTTTTCCTACCAACTTTCATAACTAAGAGAACTTCGAGAGACCTGATAATCTCTGCCGTCTCTACACATAATATTCCACGCTTAGTCCAAACGCTCATGACGTGGCTATTGCTTTTCACCATCTGCAGGATATCACAAAATCTATTCGCTCTTCCATTTGTACGCTTAGGTTCATGCAGCTGTTGGTCTTTACATTTTTTTTTTTTTACATGGTAGGTCTCATTCATACGCCCATGACTTTCTTAATACTTGTTGTTTTTCATTAGATTCCAGACCCATCTGGTCATCGTAACATACTTTTTCCCATGGTGTGTGTGTGTGTGTGTGTGTGTGTGTGTGTGTGTGTGTGTGTGTGTGTGTGTGTGTGTATCATCCAATAGGACCACGGGACGAAAGGGTGGGAGAAGGGAGGTATGTAGGGGTGGACTGTATGGGAAGAATATGGTGTTGGACTGGGAGAGGAATATGGGGTGGGAAGGAATGTGGGTGAGGGAGAGAATATGAGGATGGGGAAGGAGAGTGGTGGGGAGGAATGAGGGAGTGGGGATAAGGGTGGGGGATGTGTAGGGTTGGGGAGAAATGTCAGGATGGGTAGAGAGAAATGTGAGGGTGGGAATGGGGAAGAAGAGAGGGGTAAAGGATAGGAAGGAATGGGAACATCATGATGGAGGCTGGGGAGGCATGTGGGAGTCGAAGTAGGATGGGAGGAACGTGAATGTGGTAAGTGGACAAGGCAAACTGTAAAAATGGCTGGAACGTAGAGAAAAGCAAAGGTAATTTCACACTGGTAGTACAAAGCAGAACTGAACCCTCCGATGTGAATATCTAAGGAAATAAAATACAACACCGAGAAAGCGTTAAAGTTTTATAACACACACTACGCTCCCGAGACAGGATTACTGATCATATAACAAAAGAATATCTCAAGGACTCTCAGCTTTAATATTCCTATACAGAAACCGTAAGTTTCCTGAGAAAAAATTCATCTAGTCAAAATAGTAGTGCAAACAGTACTAGACTATCTTCCAAGCTCTTCCCACTTGGCATCAAAAAAGGAGAACAGCAGCGAGTGCAAAATATAGTTCACCATTTTGTCACCAACGAAAGATGCCTCTAATAACAAAAGTACAGACGACAAACGCTCCTGCCATCTTGTTAAGCCTATAGATACACACACACACACACACACACACACACACACACACACACACACACACACACACACACACACACACACACACACACACACACACACACACACACACACACACACACGGCAGAGAGGCAGCTAGTGAAGTATGAGAAACTCTCGAAGGCAGTGATGACGTAAACTTTGACCATATAACAGAACTACACCCATGGAACACAGGGGTTCCTCGGAGCACTGAACCTCTGACAACACCAACACTGCACCAGAATCTTACCTAAATATAATGGAATATATATTTTTCTTTACTTTGCTTAGACATGGTATCCTACACATACAAGAGAAGGATGTACGCACTCCCCTGGCGTTCCGAGGGTATAGAAATAAGTCAGTAATATAAACACCAACCTCAACATTAACATCATTTTACAGCTTAAACCATGCGACTGTATACTATTCCTGATATCCATTTTCTACAGCTTTCATTCTTCGCCAGAACCCCTCTCTTACTAACCACCCCGTTAAAAATAAAAAATCTGCACCAACATTATAGACCAGGTGTTTGGGATGCAAGGAAAAGTAACTAATGATGATCCAGAGAGAGAGAGAGAGAGAGAGAGAGAGAGAGAGACGGGGGGGGAGGGGTAACATAAAGAAAACAGAGAGGCACTTGAAGCGTGGGGTGTGTAGGAGTGATATTGTGTGCGGGAGAGTGAAGAGGTACGTTTTCTTTCATTTTTCTTTTCACTGCTCAAGTTTCTCATTTCGCAGGGAGTTTGCTTTTTTTCAAAGGTCGATAAAAATGCGTCCACCAGCCTAAACTTCATACGGAAATATACAGTATACCACAGTATTACTGCTCTGTTTCATGGAGCGATGAATTATATAGACAGATATAAATAGATATAGATATAGATAAAGATATAGATACAGATAGGCAGCTAGAGAGAAAAAGATATACTGCACCAAGTTACTCTTCATACTTCGATAAAAAATACATACATCAACTTCCTAGTTCAATAAATGATAAATACTTTTTTTTTTTTTCCAGAAGATGAACAGAGGAAGGAAAAACAAATAAAACTAGAAAGTACTCAGAGAGCGCATACCTTCGCTAATGCCATTGCAGAATCCGGATCCGGATCTGCCCCAAAATTTTATCAGTTCTTTCTTGGCCCATGGTCCATCCTTCCACAAAATTTCATTGAAATCGGAGATATTGTGTGAACAAACAAACAGACAAACATAGATGAAGACAGAACCTTCTCCAACTTCGTTGGCGGAGGTAATAAAGGAATAATCCATACACCAGATTACAGGTGTCCTACATTCAAAAAAAATCTGTAACCCCAAGAGGTAAAGCATACACTGCCCCCAAACTCCTATCACGATAAATAATGCATACACCAACCAACCCACACTTGCTATCTAGAAAAATGATTCATGCAGTGACTACTTGCTACCTCGATTAAAAAAAAAAAGAAAAAAAAAAAAAAGATACATGCACCAACTTATACTTGCCACCTCGATAAATTATACACTGACTAACTTCCTTTGTCGATAGTTTATACTGCTACCTGTGCGTGCCATCCTTTGTTCGTTTACTCTTTAACAACATGAAGGAGAGCCGTGGGACGAATCCACTCAATAGACGGCATTAGATTACGGGATATAAGCTTGCGTTGGACTTTGTTGTGTTACGTTTCAGACTACGTACAGTATAAGCAGGCTACCCTCAGTACAGGAGTCGTTTAACTCTTTCGCTGCGACTGGTACATTTGAGACATATAAAAGATTCTGTTCGCCTGACAGATATCCTAGTAGTCAGAGGCTTGGACAACCGTCTGGAGTAACCCTTTTTATGTAGTTGGTACGCCTAGATAATTTACTTTGGCAAACACCAGACGATTTTGCCCAGCCGAGACAAATTCCATCAGTCAAAGGGTTAAAATGGATCACGCCGCCATGTTATTTGAAATGATTTGGTTCTGCAACTCACATTAATTTGTTATTTAACCTACATAGTATCCACCCCTACACTGTCTTGCACCTCAGGAACTTCCCTTAAGTATGGCATCGAGAATGAATAATATCCTGGGATCGTACTGAGTGGCATAGGAGGCTTGGTAACACCTCTTCCTTAGCGATTTGTTTTGCATATTACACCCTGATATTCTGTAGTATGTTATGTATATCGTTGTAATATCGAAAAATTTTGTATCAATAAGAAAAATTCTACTAAGGTGAGATGCAGAATAAATCGCTAAGGAAGAGGTGTGACGAGATCTGCAAAGCCACTTACAATGCTGCCTTGATTTCACAGAGGAAGAAAAAATGTTATGCCTATACACTTATATCGTCTTTATGAATGTGAACATTTTTTATCCTTGAAAAGTGAATTCAGTTTCTTTTTTTGTGGGGGGGGGAGGGGAGGACTAAAATAATCGTCTCAATCCTGAATGCTGAATTGTGACAAGAGATTAACTCTTGAATATAGTGATAGTCACGAAAAAGTGCTGTGGAAATGACGTAGAGCTATTGTTTTTTTTTTTGTGTGTGTGTTATTATGTTATGGAGCTACAGTAAAATAAGCTGCAAAATGAAAATCTCCGCTAAGTAAACCCTTTCATGATCACACCAGCTCTATACTCTGTTCACTTTACCTTGGTCAAAAATTGCCATCCGTCCATCTTGAATGTTGAGATATCACAATAGGTTAACATTAGAATATGATGCTAGTCACGAAGTAGTGCTACAGAGAAAATGTACAGCCATAGTATTGTCTTTTCTGCCACTGAACTACGTGGAAAAGGCTGCAAAAGGATGAATATTTAGGTCAATAAAAGTGAATGAACTACAGTATTTTGTTCTAACTAAAGCCAGACGATTTTATTCAGCTGAGAGTGAGTCCTGGGAGCCTGAGAGTGATAATACAGATACCAGTAACCCTCTCATGGTCGGAATAATTCTAGTCTTCATTTCCAGCTAACGTCAAACGATTTTATTCAGCTGAGAGTAGGTCATAGGAGCCTGAGAATGTTAAGGTGGTTTGCGTGTACCCAGGAGACGCAGGTGGGCGAGGGGAAGAGGAAGGAGAAAATGAACTGCCTTGAAAAATTCTTCTTTCTCTTCCTTATCTCTCCACTATTCCTCCTTCTTCCCTCCCCCTCTCTCCATCTTTCCCTTCCTCTCTTCTCTCTTGCTTCCTCCTTCCTCTCGCTCCATTTCTCTCCCTCCCTTCTCGCCTTCTCTCCGTTCCTCTCTTTCTTTCTCCATCCTTCTTTCACTTTTTCCATCTTTCTCTCCTTTCTCTCTCACCCTCCCTCATCCCCCTCTCTTCCTCCCTCCCTCCATCTCGTTAATCCTTCTCTATCTTCCATCAGCTCCCCTCCCCCCCTCCAATCCCTCTCGCCCTCCCTTTAGTCCCTTTCTTGTTCCTCTCCCTCTCTCCCACTCCCTTCATCTCTCCCCCTCTCTCATTCATCTCCCCCCTCCCTCTCTCTCCATCCATCCCTCT
The DNA here is from genome assembly GCF_032717465.1 of Coenobita brevimanus. Taxonomy (NCBI): domain Eukaryota; kingdom Metazoa; phylum Arthropoda; class Malacostraca; order Decapoda; family Coenobitidae; genus Coenobita; species Coenobita brevimanus. The sequence continues at coordinate 56,722,692 of NC_137008.1, forward strand.
CTCCTTCCTTCAATCCTCCCTCTCTCTCCCACTCCCTCCCTCTCTCCATTCATCCCTCTCCCCTTCCCTCCATCACCCCTCTCTCCCACTCCATCCCTCTCTCCCTCTCTCAATATTCCGCTCAGGCGTGGCTCCCGCTGTGGTAAATAACTTACTTTTCACAGGCGATATAAGCTCACTGAATTCTGTACTCTATTTTAAACTTGCTGAGCTCAGAGTTGAAATTTGATATATTCTTTGGGATGTGACGCGTGTACTGATGTTTTGTAGTTTGACTTTCTCTCTCTCTCTCCCTCTCTCTCTCTCTCTCTCTCTCTCTCTCTCTCTCTCTCTCTCTCTCTCTCTCTCTCTCCATTAGTTTATCTATTCATCTATCTATCTATCCATCTATCTATCTATCTATCTACCTATCTGTCTGTCTGTCTGTCTCCTCTTCTACATACTCATCCACCCTCTATATGAAACTTCTGTACTCTACCCTCAGAGTCAATTCTCTGCAAGCAACTCAAAGTAAATAATTCCAGTGTAGATATTCATTAATTTCCCCTCCCTGTGGTAAACTTATCTATATCTACGTTTAATCAGAAGTTATAACCTCCCAATTGCCTGGTTATACACACGTCCCTCAACGACTTCCCTGTTCCCTGAGACGAGGATGGTGTGCTAAAGGAGAATGATAGCTTCAGCCTGTAGTCCACCGGGTTCACGTTTCAGATGAGCCTGGGGCCACAATAACAACAGCAACAGCCATTAACCCTTTCACTCCGGGGACGTTTTCTGCTTCTCTCCGTGCTGTCTTCAGAGGAATTCATTTACCTAAGGAAAGACTCTTAGAACTGGAGTGATGGCTGAGTGTAAGAATAATAGTAATAATAATAATAATAATAATAATAATAATAATAATGATGATGATGGTGATAATAATAATAATAATAATAATAATAATAAAATGCTGTTAACAGCAACAATAATAATAATAATAATAATAATAATAATAATAATAATAATAATAATAATAAAATGCTGATAACAACAACAACAACAACAACAATAATAATAATAATAATAATAATAATAATAATAATAATAATAATAATGCAGACTAGTGTGTTGTATCTCACGACCTTTAACTGAGGTGTACCTGGCATTTCGCTCTCGGAAATGTGCTATTTTTAAGCTTTCCTGTGTATTATAATCACTTGTGTGTGTGTGTGTGTGTGTGTGTGTGTGTGAGAGAGAGAGAGAGAGAGAGAAAAAAAAAAAATGTACGGAGAATATTAGGGTTAGTGCTCATAATAAATCGCTAAGAAAAAGTTGCCACGAAGCCTCATACGCCACCCAGAATACGACCAGAGCACGCTTTTTTTTTTTTTTTTTTTTTTTTTTTTTTTTTTTGAGGGGGGGAGGGGTATGCCGTCTTCTAGGGGTGCATATTTTATCACTCCAAAAAAGAACTTATATTTTTCAGCCTTTTTCTAGGTCCACAACTGAAACTTTGTGAGAGAGAGTGTCGGCGTAAAGGAAGGGTGTGAAAGAAGGCGTAGTGTAAGGGGAAAAGTGTAGGTATAGGTGTAGTTGTAAGGAGGAACTTGTAGGGGGATGGGACATAGGTGCAGGGAGGAGGCTTAAGAAGTTCTTTTTCTTCTGTGACTCTTGACGCAGCCCTCACAATCCGCTCCCATTCTCCTCTCTACCCTCCCTTCCCTCTATGCCTCCCATCCTCCTCTCTCCCCTCTCTTCCCCTCTCCTCTCATCCTCCATCCCTTCTTCCTCCCATCTAGAGACTTAACTTTATCTCCTCAATACGATAACACTTTTTCATATCTATTCTAGCAGTTTCCAAACAGTATTATATGTTACGCACTCAGAGCGAATATCCCCGTATGCCGTCTTCTTCCTTCCCTACTTTCTCTTCTCCCCTCTTCCCTACCTTCTCTTCTCCGCTCATCCCTACCTTCTCTTCTCCGCTCTTCCCTACCTCTT
>NC_137008.1:56729674-56837174 GCF_032717465.1 Coenobita brevimanus
AGAAGAACACTGACAGTCTACAACAGCAGTGGTCGGTGAATTTTCAAAAAAATAAATAAATAAATAAAAATGTAAGGAGTGGGAGAATTGCTGGAGGTGGGGGAGAAAGAGTAGGTGATCGGGGAACGAGTCTTATTATTGTAGGCTTAGAGAACCTCATAAATATTTCCTCGTTGGTGATTTATTTGCATATTATCCCTTCACCTTTTTAGCACGAGAGGCCTCTCCTAACCTGAATAATTATCGCCAGGGGTTAACAAGAATAAAAAAGGCACTATCGTACTGAAAGCATTAACCTGTTAAAATGGTGTTAAATGATTTATTTTACTCTGGCAACAAGACCATTTTAATTAAAATGGGAAAGGCCTCTCGCACTTGGATGGATAAAAGTGACCTTTATCTCACGCAAGCTAAAGACGTGGGAGTAGATCAAAAGGGGATTGGTGAATAAATCCCTCCTTACGATTTTGCGGGGAGATATCCTGTGTAATCATCCCTCCCTTTCCAGTGCCAGGAATTCTCAAAAAATGCAAAGTTAAACCAATAATTATCTATAGAATATTAGTTTAATATAAAAAAAAAAAAGTATTTTAAAAAACAGGACATGGAAGTTGCAGAAATTGTGATAACATAAGAAAATGTAAGTTGATCCAACGAAGCAAACTATGCTTTTTAAATGAGCGCCATTGTGATGATGCAGCGGTGTTGGATTATGCTGCAAGTAATTTCATGCTTCTTAAATAACATCTTGCCTTTCCCTCTACATTTTTAGTCTTAGAATTCATCCCTTTCCCTCCAATAAAGAAGAAATCTGCGCCAATTATTAAAGGAAATCATCTGGCGGCAGCAAAGATGCAATCACGCAGTCGGTATCGTGCTAAAGGGGTTTATGTTCTCTTGTATATTAATTAAATTTGACACGAAGCCCCGTATGGTTCTCTCGAGTTGAATACAATGGTTTTACGTTACCTGCAATAGAATACTAGAGTTGTCCCGGCCATAAAACGATTGATAAGACCAGTATTCATACCCCCAGGCTCCCGTGACTCATTCGACTTTATAAAATCTCTTGTTAGCTGGAGTAAAGAGGGGAGAAGCAAACATGAAGATTAATAAAAGAGTAGGAGAATACGGGAAGAAATAGAGGGGGAGGAGGAGGAGGTGACGGTTGGAAGATTTGGAAGAAGAAGGAGAAGAGGAGGAAGAAGAAGAAGGAGAATCAGGAAATGTGGAAGAGGAAGAGAATGGGGAAGAGAAAGATGAGATAAAATTTAGAGCTGGAATATAACGAGAGAGAAGACGCAAACATGAGAAGAATATAAGGACACTGCCAAAAAAAAGTACCACATAAAGAAATACTGTCAGCTGGAAAGACTATAGAGGTACTGGGGAGCCTCCTAATCCTACAAGAATACGACTGTGTGTGTGAACCTACCCGAGGGAAATCACAGAAACCTGAAGAGAAAGAAGTAACCCAGAGGCAAGGAGACGGATATTGCTAGTGAAGAGAGAGGATTGGGAGGGACACAGAGTAAGATTTCAGAAACATTGCCTTTAGATCATCATTTCACGTTCACTCTTTCACTCTTACCAGTCTGCTCTCATTCACTGCCTCTGGGCTCTCCTCTTGTCAGCTTCACCCTTTCAATCTTACTTCGCTGTCACTCCTGTCAGCTTTACTCCATCACCCTCGCCTCTTCACCCACCGCGACACCTTCATTTCTTCACCCTCGGGACTGATATTAATAACGAAAACAACAGTGAACTGGGAGGGATAAAGAACCATTTCGGAAACATTGCTTTTTTATCTTTATCTCCTCATTCTGACTCTTCCACACTCGTGTCTCTAGCGTCACTTTTTTCAGTCTCATCCTCCCTCACTCTTCTGTTTTCATTCAAGTCTCATTTCTCCACTCTTAACATCCTTCCACCATCACTCTTCCGCTCTCTCCCCTCCGAAATCACTCTTCCATGCTCTCTTCTTCCTTCTTTCCCCCCTAACCCCTACATCCATACTTCTCACACTCCATGCTTTCACGCTTGCCTCTCCGCTTTCATTCTTCCATATTTACAATTCTTTATTTCACCCTGTTCTTCTTCCTTCACCCTCACCACCCTTCCGCCCTCACCCCTCCACCTTCACTCCTCATCCAGCACCCTCCCACCTCATTCATCCACGCACACCCTTCCAATTCCTTTTCCATTCGCATTCCTCCACGCTCAGCACCCTTCCACACCCATCCTTCCACCCTCAATTGCACCCTGCCTATCCCACTCCTACCCTCTCTCCACCCTCAGCCTCACCCCATCCTCACGCTTATCCCATCCTCACATTTCCACTTTGCTATTCGGCACTCCCTCAAGAAAATCTTTACCATTATCATTTTCACCACGACCACCACCACTACCACCACAACCATCATCATCATCATCATTATCATCATCATCTTAACTGTATTACCCATGATATTATAGGCATGCAGAATCAAGGAAAATGAACTCATATGTCAAGAAAATCACAAGTGAGAATATCCTGATAGATTATATACTGATTTTTGCATTGTCGCCGAAGAAAAGTTGTTTATTTATTCTTTTAGTTAGCTCTTCTTAATTTACCCTACAGTACAAGCCTCAACACTTAAGGGAACAGGATTGCTATAAGCTAAGCAGGACTAAGTAGAATATTACGTTAAGGAAAACAGTGTTGTAAAGATATCATAGTTTCCCCATGAATCCCAGCCGTTTGGGAGAATGGAATATTATCACCACAGAAAATGGGCAAGGAATTGCTTCGGGGGTGACCCGTAAAGAGATTGTAGTATATTTCTGGATATTGACGCCGTTCCTGAGAGCGTTGGGGGTTTTACTGAATGGTATATAACGTACACGTAGCAGGAATAGCAACGAGAAATTAAGCACATGCCACTCCTGTGTACCTAACGTCTACGGGGCAGATAAATATGTAGTATGTTCATTATTTGCATGGCAACTTGGCCTGCATGGTAGGAATGTTTGTGGTGTTTCTCATAGCAATCATGCTGTTTTTCACGGTTTGCGAGACGCAGCCATTAACCCTTTGGCCTTACCAGACTTGCATTGTACTTCAGGCAATTTGCTCAGGAGAAACCCAGAGCACCGTGTCGAAACCTGATGAGAGAAACCTATATTAATGACAAACATTTAATCAGATGGGTTATAATCTCGCTTCATTGGTGCTTATCAATAAAACATAAAGAAATTAATGATCGCAACTTCGTGTATAGTATTATCTGTGTAACTGGAGTAGTGTACCTCTGTCATGTGTATGTGTACTTGCATAGTGTGCATCTTGTCTGGTCGATGGAGTATCTAGTGTGGTGTACGTGGTTTAGTGCGCCTGGTGTTGTGTGTACCTGTGTAGTGTGTGTCTCCTTTAGTGTACCTGGTGTAGTGTGTTCTAGGTGAAGTGTGGCTGGTATTACGTGACCTGAGGTATTATGTGGTTCATTTCACTGGCCATGATGTTCGTAGTTCTCCCGCTTTCGAATTTTCTCTCCCTCTTAAAGGATCCTACGTCACCCCATCTTTAGCTGGGAAAAGACTTGATGATGATGATGAAGACGATGATGATGCGTTCTTGACAGTGTAGTGCATGTGCAATTACAAACAATAATTTCATTCCACAGTATCAGTCGAACAGTTATAAATCTCTTACATCGTGTTTTGGAATGTTTTGGACCTCCTAGAATCGCAGCATCACTGTTTGCAAATCGTTACTTATTAGCTGTTTATTCATTCTTAAGAAGTGAATCGATATTTATGTCCGTAACTTAGCGTCATTCGTGTACGGTGGGCATCAAAAGTCCTGTCGCCCTTCTGCTCTTCCCTCCATGCACAGTGAAATCCAGCAAGGTGAATCTGCCACAACCGACACTGATCTGTTTTCATTTGGCCTCAGAGCAGGGTTATAAGCTTCTTTTGCCACTTATGAACCACACTGATTTTCCTAGTCTGTGGAGAGAGAGGTGGGATGGGCAGCAGGACTTTTGATGCCGACTGTACCTGGTGTAGTGTATTTCATGTACAACGATGGGCAGAAGTTCGCCGACATTATTCTGTTAAGTGTCTCAGTGGAAGGTGTTAAAAATAAAACTTAAATGTTATTATGTGATGGTATTTTGAATCACAGCAAACGAATACGAGAAGGATGGATACTTTGACGTTTGGGGAGGAATGAGAAAAACATGGGAAGCAAGGCACAATGCAGTCATAGGATTGTGGCCTAACTTTCGTTCATGGCTGTGTCTTAGTGTAGTGTGACCTGATCTGACCCAACCTGACTGTACTGTCCCCCCACAGGAGCTGGAGACGGTATACCTGGACGTGAGCGGAGTGGTGGCCGAGTGTATCCTGCAGGGCGCCGACATTGTGGCCTCCAAGGTGAGTAAGGGGCACGGCTAGGGTCATATGGGGTCAAGTCATTTGGCAGAGGCCATCAAACGGTCCAGGTCATTTAAGGGTCATGTTCATACAGGAATCAAGGGTCATTTGGGGGGTCAGAGATCATCCGGGGTCAGAGGGTACCAGGGGTATAGAGAGGTCATCTGGAGGTTAGGGGTCAATTGAGAATCAGAGGTTAACTGGGAACTGGAGGCCATATGAGGCTCAGAAGTCAATGGGGGGTCACTTGTCATCTGAGGGTCAGAGGGCGTTCTAGGATCAAGGGTCATCAGGGAGTCAAGGATCACCCAGAGGTAACGAATCATCAAGGAGTCATATTATCCAGATGTCAGTTGTCGCTTAGGGGTCAGCCAGGTCATAACTCAGGGTCAGAGGTCAGCCACTCACACGCTCTACCACTCGCGTTACCTCATCCACAGTTGTTATTTTATGTTAAGGGGTATTAATGCATTTGCTTTGTCTATTTAAATGAATTAATCTTAAGTTCCGGGTTATGAAGGCTATCTGTGTATGTGCAGTTGTCTTCAGGCGACTACATGTAACTGTTCATATATATTCTGTAGCTGTGTAATTGTCTGTCCATTTTTTACTTACGATTATACTCACATCCTCAGAGAAAAGATGCAGATAAACGTGAATATATCTTTCTTTTTGGAACCTGGAAAGTGTGAAAATTATTATCTGATCAATACACTTCAGAACGTCTAAGGAAACTTTATGTACTTTGACATTTTTGTACTTATAACAGCAATATTTACTACAGATTAAACAAAAAAATGCCATACGCCAGCAATAACGTGCATCCTCATGAAAGCAGGACTACTAACTTCGTGTAGGGCTGACGGACATTTTGCAATATCCACTGTCGCGCTGTCAGACTTTCGCGCGAAATGTACACCAACATTTTTTGATCGAGTGTACACCCTGTTCTCCCAGTGTACGAAGGGAGGATAGAACAGTGAAGCCAGAGTTTAAACTTTTGTGCAGAAAGGAAAGTTCCAATGCATTTCATCATATATTAATCTCTCCATCCTAATGGCGACTGTTTTTATCTTAGTCAATCCGCCGTTCGGTGTCAGATGGGGGTTGAGGAGTGAGAATGTAAGAATGAGCGGTGGAGAGAAGGTAGAAGAAAGTGGAAGAATGAGGGCGGAGGAGTATGGGTGTAAATTTAAGGTGGAGGGAAGAGAAGGTAAGAATAAGGTTGAGAGGGTGTAGGATGGGATGTAGGTGCAAGCATGAGAGTGACAGGGTGAAGGTGGAGGAAAATGGGTGTAAGATGAAGGATGGATGGATGAGATTGGAGTGGATATGGAAGTGGAAGATTTAGGGTACCAAATTGACAATCAAGTGGTGGATGGATGAGGGATGGAGTCTTTAAAGGTAGAATGAGAGTGGAAGGGTGGAGGTGGAAGAATTGTGTGTGTGTGTGTGTGTGTGTGTGTGTGTAAGAAAATGAGGGTAAAGGAATGAGAGTAGATGGATGAACCGTGGAACAAGTGGAGTTGGAGTGAGGCTGCAGAGATAAGGAGTGGAGGAGGTGGAGTGGAAAAGTGAGACTGATGGTAAATTGGTAAGCGTGTAAGACCGATAATGAAGGCGTTAATCACCTCACTATAAGGACGCGTTTCATATTTTTTTTTCCTGTTAACATTAAACGATTAGATTTAACTGGGCAGAGGTTTTTCGATCAGGCGGGGTTAGGAACGGCCTTAATTCTTCTCTTTATTACCCATTATTACCACAGGGTTCTCTTAAGCTTAATATAAATCTTCCGGTAGCAGCAAGAATAAATATTAAAAAAAAAAAAAAGTCATCGCAATGTTGGAATTAAGGGTGGAAATTAAAGAGGTGGAGCCATGGACGAGGAGTCTGAGTGGAAGACTGAAGGTGGAAGAGTGAAGGATGGGTGGAAAGTGGATGATCGAGAGTGGAGTGGAAACAACGGATGAGTAAAATGGCACAGAAAAAATCCAGCAGCAACTGACCCTGAGCCTTTCGCTGCAATAGTGGCTCTTTATAAATCCTTCTACGACCAGACGAGTTTATTTACCTTGCCAGATAGACTTCTCGTGGTAAGAACGTTAGAAATTATTTCCATTTTCCCCGGCAGTAGGATGACTGAAGTTGTGTTGACGCCACCACCGAACGATTTTAGTCATATAAGGCAGGATGTTTTGTATGAAAAGGGTAAGTGTAGATACCAGACTCATTAAACTTGGGTGTTCAGGTGTGCAGAGAACCACAGTTATATAATTTGCTTCAAGTAATAAAACAAATGGGAAAAAAATAACGACGTTCAGTTGAATATTTTATCTAGGTTTTCCTAAACATAGTCGTTTTCTCTGCCTAAGATCATCAAACATCTATTGCAGAAAATGGCTTCACTCATAGAAAACGCCTCTATAGGACGAACTGAATATTCTACACAATTGAACTTTGTTAGTATTGACTTTACAATTTACCCATGCTAATATACGAAACTGGTAGCCTAGTTCTTTGCACATTTGTAAATTGCCTTCTTGGACTCTCTCTCTCTCTCTCTCTCTCTCTCTCTCTCTCTCAGTAACAGTGGTAGTAGTAGAAGTAACCTGCAAGGGGTGTGGTGCCCACCTCCCCATTTTTTTTTCTTTCAACTTAACCTCTGCCCGCTGTCTTTGCACGCCAATGGTACCGCCTTAATTAAACATACTCGTAAGTCAGATCCAACTATGCTTCAGGTAATATTTTCCAGGTAATGTATTTACAGGTAACTTAATCAAGTAGCTTACTGAGAGGCAATGTTTCCTTGTACCTTGCTTCCACGTAACATTTTCAAATCTCTTATATCAGGTAACTCTCTGATAACCTATTTTTCAGGCATCTCATTTGCAAGTCATTATAGATAACTTATTCCCAAACATTTATATCCAGCAACTTATTCACAGATAACTCATTTACACGTAACTTACCGTTACTTTTTACAGGTTAATTATTCAGATAACTTATTCACAGGTAACTTATCTCCTGGCAGGTTATACTCAAGTAACTTTTTCACAGGTAACTTATTTACAGATAGTTTAATTACAGGTACTTACAAACAGGTAACTTGTTTTCACACTGTCCCATTTTAGGTAACTTGTTCACATGTAAATTTCCTATGTAGCTATTTACCTCTTACAAAATTTTGTGAAAATACAAAACCAGGGAAAATGGGTGAAGCAACAGCCTTATATTCACTATGGTATCAAACATCAGGAATAGCATCAGTAAACAGAGCACTAAACCTATTAAGAACAAGAGTACAACAGCAGCACCAAGATTAATATTATCACCAACGTAAATATCCTCTCTCTCATCATCATCAGCAACAAAAACAACAGCTACAATAACAGCAAAAACAAATGCACTGTTAACCCCACTGTTATCTGAGCTAACAAAGTTATCACGAGAAATATTAATAAAGATTTTGTCTCAAGCGTAAGCAACTAGGAATAATAACATCAACTAACATTAGAAACACTAGGTTTATTCTCTTGCTGTAAACACAAAAAGAATTATATTTGTGCATAAAACTCATGGATAATTTCCGAACCATATGAAAAGAAAATATTGGCAACTGCACTTTTAACAGTATCAGCATCAACAAAAGCATCATAACAGCACCTCAAAGTAACTAATTAATAACAGTAACAACAGCAACACACAGCAACAGCAGTAGCATGCAGAGAAACATAAGCAACCACGACTCCGAACTGTATGAGGAGGGAACCTTGTGTGAATAAACTCTGTCATCATATATCCTGCTTCTGTGTTGTAACCATTATTAGCAAACGGAAACTGGTTAAATATTACTCGTACATGGTTGATGAGCACCTGTCTTTTACCATGTTATCTCACAGTCCTCCTCCTCCTTCTCCTCCTCCTTTTCCTCCACCTCCTCTTCCTCCTCCTCCTCCTCCTCATCATCATCATTATCATCGTCTTCTTTCAGGACTGGTCAGCGCCATATACCCACTCTAATCCAGAAAGACTCATTCTTTCCCCTTCCTCCCCCCACCACCCTTACCCCTCATTTCAGGCACATTCTCCTCTCCCTACCACTTCTCATTCTCCCTCCCCTTCCTCTTAACTTCCAGCTTCACCTTCATCCCCTAATTCCCAAGGATCAGAGACAAGATTTTCTCATCCCAGCTCACTCCTCCCCTCACCCTTCCCGCTTTCTTTCTTCCACCCTTTTTCCCTTTCTCCCCTGCTCCGGTCCTCCTTCCTAGTCTCCCTCTCACCCTAATCCTCTCGCCTCGCCACCATCCTAGTCTCACTCATCTCTCTTGTCTTTCATTCTCAAATTCCCCTCCTTTACCCTCCCTTAATCCTCTCTCCCTCACTGTCATCCCCCCTCCATCCTTTTCCTCCTCCTACTCGCCCATACCCGTCACATATATTTTTTCCGTCACCATCCGAATACCAGACTTCTGATTTTCACGAACGACTGTACCTGCATGACCTTCACCCATAACCTTTATCTTATGTGGATTACACCCCAACTTTGCCCCAGTTCCAAAGTTAACTCGCTTCTTGACAGTATTTTACCGACAAACCTCCCGACGTCTTCATAATTCCGGTCATAATCCCGAGAGTTGACCAAATTATCCCAAAATTAACTGGAGGAATTTGCTCCGGTTCCATGCTTATTAACACTCCCAGGCTCTTTGGACTCTCTCACAGCTGAATGAAATCGTCTGGCGTTAACTGGCATGGATGCCGTGCTAGAATCGTCCGCATTATGAGAGGGTTAATGGGACAAATATTAACACTTTCAGGCTCCTGTAATCACTGTCACCTTAAAAAAAAAAAAGTGTCTGGAGTTACCTGGAATAAAATACGATAGAAAACGCGACCATGAGAGGGCTATTTTATCTCGCCTATCCTCAGGAAATTATCACCGGACCTCCCCCCGTTTGGATAACTTTGACCGTAATCCTTGACCTTCAACTTCCTGACTTTAGTGCTCCTAAACTTCCACCAGAATACTAGCAGAGAGGTCGCAGTGTACGCGCAGAATATGATACCCTCTAATACCCTCTAATTTTATTCTTGCTGCCACCAGACTATTTCAATATAGGATCTGTGTAAATGAAGGGGTATAATAAGGTTATATCTATCAGCACCAGATCGCAGTCTGCGTTATACCGAATAAAATTGTATGGATATAGCAAAAACTAACTAAAAAGTATGTATATATATATATATATATATTCTCGTATTACTCCTGCTGACACCAAACTTTTTATTCCATCGCCATCATCTGACTCTGACGACACTAGTTTATCCTTGATGCCACCCGACAGCTTTACTGCATTCGGTAATGGTGTCAGACAGCTACTGGGTTAATGACAGGTAGATAGGTAGATATAAAACCTTCGAAATGTCACGCCAAGCTGATTAAGAATTTCTGGTATTAGCAATAACAAAAAAAAGAAAAGAAGAAGAACTGAAGAGGATTTCAGAAACTTTTCAAAATGGAGGATTAATATAGCCTTCATTAATACCTTCAGTATGAGATGTCTGACCATAGCTGAAAAAATCGCCTGGAAATTGTAAGAATATAAAGAAAAAAGTCATCGTAGCGTCAGAGTTAACTATCCCAAATTACCCCTTATCAGCAGGCAGCAGGCCAGTTATGATTCATAATTATCTCCTAATTATGGAAAATAAGTCCTAAATTATATGCAGTATAATAAGGACTTGTCAGATCGATGAATACTATAATTTTCTCCCATCTTGCCATCTTTATTTTATTGAACGCTTTCAGTGAGATTACATTTATTATATTCACGTCTTCACAGGACGATTTTACGCTGCTTAGGAGAGAGATTTTACGAGGAGCCAGTTTCGCTAAGCAGGGTGAAATCCTCTGTTCAGTAGCCAGAGTTAAATATAAAAAAACGTCATCACATCATACTGAAGTGGTCAAGCTTTAGATTTGTAAAGGATGCAATGTGCACAAATTTTCCTACATCACGTCTTTGAGTATTTTCTCTCATATGTCGTTCATGCAGTAATTTTAGTATCCTGTTAATACTGATAATACTGTAGTTTTCGCCTTAACGTGGCTTATGTTTTCGTCTCCTTTCAACTTCTTTCTAGTGGCTAAGTGGCAGAATAAGCAGTGCTGTGAGTCTACTTCCTTTTCATATCACCTGTTCGCGACCAGCATCATAATATAGTGTTAATTGCTTTCAGGACTGATAAATGGCAATTATTAGCCAAATGAAAGTAAAAGGAGTATAGTTAGAGCACTGCCTGACACCTGTTCAGTGCACTTGTCTATTGCCTCTTCTTCCACAGCCCCTTCAGTTCCCATGCCTACCTGTGAGATGGGATTAGGTGCTGGAGTCTCCTACCTGAAGAAAGAACACGGATCATGTGATTTGATATCTGTTGTTATTGATCACGTGGTTTGGTTTCTTTTGTTACAGTGGGACATGATGAACAAAAACTTTCAAGGATTCATTCCCTCAATGTATCTAGTTTCTCATCCGTTAATCGTTGTGCTATTAATTTAGATGCTGCTGCAGTAGCTGGGACAATCTCATGTAAACTATAGTACATCGACACAATAGTAATACAACCACGTCACCGAGCTTCTAATGTAACCCAACCCAGCCCAACTTAATCTGGCCTAACCTAATCTAACCTAACCCATCTTAATCTCGTTTGCCTTCCATCCTACCTAACCTAGCTTAACCTGGCTTAGTCTCACTGTGCCCTCTTCCCTCCATACAGGCGATGGAGCAGAGCCGACGCTACGATTCTCTGGCTGGGTTCTGTCGCTCCTGTGACGGCCGTAGCGACCTGTCCTCCCTCGTGCGATCTCTCGACCCATCCATCACCCAGCCCATACGCCCACCTCACCACCGCTTCGCCCCTCCCAGCCTCCCACAGTCCCCGGAAGCGACCAACGGGGAACCCTTGTCTCAGGTGAGTGGATAGAAGTTATCTTTCTTAATAATCTCCGTGCAGTCGAGAGGCATAAATATGGCATTATTTCCTCTCTCTCTCTCTCTCTCTCTCTCTCTCTCTGCAGCATACTGAGTTACGATCAACAGCTTCTCTATGCTTTTTTTTTTTGTTGGATGTCACCACCTGGATTCAAATACCCACCACCTCCAAGGGTTATCCACGTCATAACAGGTGTGACAGTATTAACCAGGGTATTTCAACCGATGGGGAAACCGTGGAAAAAGAACCAGCGGAAACGGAATCTTTTCAGTGTTCCCCGAAACAACTGAGACCGATTATTTAACCCTACGATCCACGCTGCATTTCCCTGTCCGCTCGACCACAGTCCACCTCCCTAACCACTCGACAACATTCTACTTCCCTATCGACTCGTCCCACAATCCACTTCCCTGTCCACTCGACCACAATCAGTAGTACCAGGAACTTCCCTCTCGACACAGTTGGTACCAATAACGCTTCTTTTGACTCGCTTTTTTCTGGATGCCTTTGGTTCCTTTTGTTACAGATTTTTTTTAATGCTACTTTTTTTACCCTCAGATGTGTACAGACTACCATTACCACTTAAAGACAGACGATTGCATTCAGCCGAGAGTGATTATGGGAGCCTGAGATTGCTAATATTACTGCCATTAATCGCCTCGTTGCCGAAACAATTATAGTATTCTGTTCAAAGTAGCTTCAGGTGATTTTCTTCAGCCTAGAGTGAATTATGGAGCCTAAGTGTGGTAACTCTCTTGGTCACACTTTCACCCTATCATATTTCTCTTGGTCACGCTTTCTCCCCATTATACTTCTCTTGATCAAGCTTTCTATTATATTTCTGCTGATCCCAGACGATATTATTCAGTTGAAAGTTAGTTGTGGAGTCTCAGTATGAACAAAGACAAGTATTGTTATTTAACATTACCTGTCCTTTGTCAGTGTCAGCAGGAGGGTCAGAGGCTCCCAGGTCGTGCCGGTGTGGTTTTTGTGGCGAAGGGAGGATTATACAACTCACCCTACATGTTCACCCTTCACACTAGCACACACACACACACACACACACACACACACACACACACACACACACACACACACACACACACACACACACACACACACACATCCTTCTCACTCTGCTTTCCCCCACCCCTGTTTCATTCCCCCTCCTCCCCTCCATGTCTCTCCTCCCTACCTCTCCATCGCGCTTCGTTCTTTCTTCCCCGTTCCCTTTTTCCTTGTCTCATCTTCCCCCCTTCTACCTCTTCTCCCTCTTCATTCTCTCCTCTCTCTCTCTTCCTTCTTTATCTTCCCCCTCTCACCCGCTCTTTAACCCTTCGTCCCCCCTTCCTCTTTACCCTCTGACCTCTCCCTCTTCCTCCATTTCTCCCTCTTTCATCTTACCCTTTCTTTCCTTTTCCCTCTTCCTTCCCTCCCTCTCTCCTCGCCCTTTCCCCCATTCTAACCCTCTTTCTCCTTCTCTCCCCTTCCTCTTCCCTCTCCCCTTCCCCTCTTTCCTTCTCCCTCTCTCTTGTTGATATGGTTTTTGTGATGAGGGTTGATTATAAAACACACCCTACACGTCCACCCTTATTTGACACACCCTCCACACCCTATCTCCCTTCCCTCATTCTCTTTCCTCTCTCTCTGTCTCTCCCATCTTCTCACTTCCCTCTCCCATCCCTCTTCTCTCTCTCCTTTCCTTTCTCTCGTTTGTCATCCTCTCTCTCTCTCTCTCTCTCTCTCTCTCTCTCTCTCTCTCTCTCTCTCTCTCTCTCTTCTCTTCTCTTCCTCCTTCCGCTTCTCCCCTCTTCCTGCTTCCCTCTCTCCTCCTGGTGTAGTTTTTGTGGTAAGGGATGATTACACACCTCACCCTATCATGTTCACCCTATTTCCTGCACTCTCGACACGTTTCACCCCACTCACCGCCCACTCTGTTCCCTTTCTTTCGCCTCCTCTCGTGTCTCCCAATTTGTCCTTCCCTCTTTCTTTTCCTTTTCTCCTCTTCTCTCCCTCCCTCCCTCCTTTTGCTTCCTGCATCTCCCCTTTCTTCCCCTTCCTCCTCTTCTCCGTCTTTTCTCTCTCACCCCCCCCCTCCCTATGTCTCCTTTCCTCTCCGTATACCATGCCTCTTCTCCTCTCCTCTCCTCTCCCTCCCTCCCTCCCTCCCTCCCTCCCTCCCTCCCTCCCATTTCCTTCTCTCGTCTCCCCTCTTCGACCTCCTGTTCCCCTCTCTACCATCTTCCATGTCTCATCTCCCCTTCACTCACGTCCTCTCGCCTTTCCTCTCCCTCCTGTCTGTCCTTCCTCCACCCTCTCTCTTTCTCCACACCTTCTTTCCGCAGTCTATCCCTTCTCCTTCCATCTGTCTCCTCCCCTCTCCGTTCTCCTCTGCCCCTTCTCCCCTCTCCCATCCCCACTCTCAAATATCCCCTCTCCCCACTTTCTGCCTCTCCTTCCTGTCTCTCCCTCGTCCTTCCCATCTCCCTCTTCCCCCCTCAAGACTCATCCTTCTCTCCTCTTTCCTTTCCCTTTTCCCCTTTCGTCTTCTTCCGTCTCCTCTCCCCTTCCCTTTTCTCCTCTCACCTTATTTTCCCCTCCCCTCCCCTTTCCTCCCTTCCCGACTCCCCCACTCCTTGCCATATATTCAAGAGGACCCCCTACCCGTCCTACCCTCACTTAGCGCACTTCCTTGATATTCTGCCCCCTCCTCCCCCCTCCCTCTCCTCACCTCGTCTCTCACCTTTCATCTCACTTCCTGTTTCCTCCTCTCTTCCACTCCAACCCCTCCCCTCTCGTCCCCTCTCCACCTTCATTCTCCTCACACATTTCTCATCCCATGTCCCCCTCCCCTCCCTTCTCCTCTTAACTTTTCCTCTCACTTCCTTAACACAGTCTCCACCTTCTCCCCTACCTTCTTCTCCCCTCTCTTTCTTTTCTCCTATCCCCCTGCTCTCATTTTTCCCCTGTCTCCTTCCCCTTTCTCTTCCTCTCTCCTCCTCCTTTTCCTTTCACCTTTCCTCACTTCTTTCACACTTTGTCCAACGCCTTTTCCTCACCCCTCTTCTCTGATTACCCTTCCTTTTCCCTTCACCGCAGTCCTTTCTGTCTCCCACATCTTCTCTCTTCCTCAACCTCTTCCCTTCTCCCCTCTCCCCTCTCATCCTTTATCCCTTTTCTCTTCCCCTCTCTCTCATTTCTTCTCATTTCACCTATCTCCCCTTCCCTTCTCCCATCCTCTCTCCCCTGTTTTTTCCCACGCCTGTACACTCCCCTCTCCCCTCTTTCTCCCCTCGCGTCCCCTCTCCCCTCCTCTCCCCCCAGCACTTTCTAACGCCTGGTAGGTTTCAATGGCCACCCTTTATGAAGACCTAAACGATTCATAGCCTTCAAGTGACTTAATAAGACGAGAGAGTTGGTAATAGTAATGGTACTAGAAGATAAAGGTATGTTTCTCTCCCTTCTCTTTCCTCCCACCCCTTCCTGTCTTCTCTCCCTTCTCTTCCCCCCCTCCCCTTCCTGTCTTCTCTTTCCTCTCTTTCTCTCTCTTTTTCCCCTTTCTCCATTGCCTTTCCTCTCCCCTCTTTCCACATCCGCCTCTCATCTCTTTTTTTCCCCTCCTCTTTCCCCCTTCCTTCCCTTCCTCTTCTCTCCCATTCCCTTCAGTACCTTAGCTTCCCTATCCTTCCTTCCCCTTCCTCTCCTCCCTACCCTTCCTTTCCCCCTACCTCCTTTTATCCTGCCCTATCCCATCTCCACCCTCCATTTCACACTCACCTTACTCCTTCCCCTACTCCTCTCACCTCCCCCTCCCCTTCCCCTCCCTTCCCCCTCCCCTCTCCCTCCATTCCCCCTTCCCTCTCCCTTCATTCCCCCTCCCCTCTCCCTCCATTCCCCTTCCCCACCCCCATGTCTGTCTCCACAAAAAGGCTAGCATTGAAGACGAGCGTCACTCAGAACCATGAATGTCACTCCCAGCTGATCAATACCCTCACCCTCACCAACCCCTTACACTACCTCTCTCACTATCTCTCATTGCATTCTCTCTCTTTCTCTCATTCATCTCTCTCATTCTCTCTCTCATACTCTCATCTCCCTTCTCTCGTTCTTTTATTCACCTCTTTCATATCTTCACATTTCTCTCTCTCTTTCATATATTCGTGCCCCATTCTCACTTTCTCTCATTCATCTCTTTCATCCTCTCTCATTTATCTCTCATGCATTCATTCCCCTCTCTCACTTTCATTCATCTTTCTAATTCTGTCTCATTTCTCTCTCACACACACTCACTGCCATCATTATTTCCCTTCATTCTCTCTTTCCCTCCCCTGTGTCTCATTACCTTCAGCCCGCCCCCCTCCCCTCTCTCTCTCTCTCTCTCTCTCTCTCTCACACACACACACACACACACACACACACACACACACACACACACACACACACACACACACACACACACACACACACACACAGGACGGCTTGGAATGGAAATAAACCAGCATAGGAAGACAGCAAAGAAAGTAATATATTTGTGTTTAAGATCAGTCATAATATCGACTTTCATAATACGAGTAATACACAAAAATAAAACTCTTAGACAAAAGGAAAAAGAACACATTACATAGTAGAAGGAAGAGTAGTAGGAGCAGGAAAGGAGAGAAAAATGTCTAGGTAGTTTTAATAGCAGAGATATAGCATTCTTAAATCGGAGGAACGCCACACTCAGCGACGTAAAATGAGTGTCGGCTGGAGTAGGACTGGAAAGAAAAATGAAACTAGTCTAATTAGTTTCAGTACCAGATATAGCATCCTTAACCACACACACACACACACACACACACACACACACGAGACAGAGAACATGCAGGGGAAGAGGGGCAGAGAGAAAAATCTAAGTATATATTTCATTTTAACACCTTCACTTCAATGACGCATTTTCGGTTTTACTTAGACTTCTACTAGGCGACTTGATGTTAAAAAATTACGTCTAAGAGTGGAAAAGGTAACTAACAATTCTAAGTGTTTCGCCTAAGTTAAAATTAATCGTCTAGAAATAGCGAGAATTAATATAAGAAATACGTCATGCGATTCAGTGGGTGGATGACATAGAATACAGTATTTTTAAACCACTGAATAATCATACAAGGTGACTTGGATTGAAAAGAAACTGAGAGAAAGGGAGGCTATGTGGTGTGGTGTGGTGTAGGATGGTGTGATGTGGAGCAGTGCAGGGTGAAAGATAGTGTGTGTGTGTGTGTGTGTGTGTGTGTGTGTGAGAGAGAGAGAGAGAGAGAGAGAGAGAGAGAGTTGTGTGAGGTAGTGTGGTGTGGGGTGGTTTGTGTGTGACATGTGGTGTGCGGTGTGGTGTGTGGTGTAGTGTGGTGGTGGGTGGACACAAGAGACAGAGAGGAGGGAGAAAGCAGGATGTGAGGTGTGGTGTGATGAGAAAGGAAAGTGGTGTGGACTGCAGTGTGGTGTGGTGCGGTAAAGGATGGAAGCTAGAGGGAGAAAGGAGGAGGCAGATTTGTGTGGTGCTGTGTGGCATGGTGTGGTGTGGTGCGTGTGGTGTGGTGATGGTGCAGGGTGGAAGATGGTGATGGAGAGAAAAGAAGGCTGCGTGATGTGGAGGAGATAGGAAAAAGGCAGGGAGGGAGATTGTGTGGTGAGGTGTGGTGTAGTGTTGTACTGTGCAGCGGGAGTGGTGTGGTGTGGTGTGGTGTGGTATGGTATGGTGTGGTTATGGTGCAGTATTGTGTTGTTCAGTGTGATGTGTGATACTGTGGTGTGGTGGGATTCTGTGTAGTGCTGTGTGGTGTGGTGTGGTGGTGGAGGGTGGAAGCTAGTGAGGCTGATAAAGGGGATAGCGCCACACCACCACACACCACCACACACCACCGCGTCGCCTCTCACCGCGGATTCTCACACCCATATTCACAAACCGTCCCCTCTCTGACTTATAAAATTACTTCACCTAAACATCCTTCAATCACAGCACGTCTATTCTTTCTCATTTTGTTGTAGCTCGCGTCAGACGATTTCCTTAAGCACAGGAGGGATTGCTAGTAGAGGAGGAGTAAGTGAAGGCTGCCTCTATCCCTCCCATTTCAAATATCCTTACCTAACCCCTATAAAATCGTCTGGAGATAGCATGAATAAAGAGTCCTGGGGCTGAATGAATTAACCCCCTCGGTCTGGTCACGTCCTATATGTGTTAGTGTTTCTTCTTAGCTATATTCATAAATTTTCTCCTTTAACCCCTTTCAGTTCAGTGACGTACCTTTCATAATTTTCTGCCTAACCATATACACCAATATTCTTAACCTTAGCCTCCATTCAGTCCTGACATCCTTTTTTATTGTCTATTCTCAGTCGTATTCATGGACTTTCTCCAGCTTAACCTTTTCAAAATGGTGACGTTCTTTAATTTTTTCCTTGATACTTCGAGGAGATTTTATTGAACCTCGATTGACCTGTAATGACGAGGTTACTGGCGGCAGTGTTAAACTCCAGCAGTAACCAAATTCTCTCCTTACCTGGATTAAATAATCAACGGAAAGCAGGAATACTATCTAATATTAAAAAAGAACGTTATCATATTGAGTGAACAATTTTGTGTATAATATTATTTGCTTATACATTCATTTACCCTCGCCACTGCTACCAAACGCATCATAGGGAAACAGGAATGACGGGCAGCTTAAAAAATTAGGCAAAGCAAAATGATTGATGGCAATATTTCAGTGTTATAGAGACTAACTTGTAAAAGCTGGTTACGATCCTTTGTCAGTACTGCTACTTCTCTCTCTCTCTCTCTCTCTCTCTTTGTGTATATGTACATACACACACATTTACATACTCTCAGCTCTTTACTCTCTGCTCTTACTTTTTCTACCGCTCCGTTCTCCACTCCCTACTCTCTACTTTCTCAATAGCACTAGAGACAAGAGCCCCTCCCCTCCCCTCTTCACCTCTCTCCTCCACCCACTTCCCGTAGTCTGCTCTTACGATGTGCGATACCTGGAGATCAGAGGCGTTGGCCCTTCCTCAAAGCACCCCCATAATCGTTTACTCAGTTAAGTAGGCTATACTATCACCACAGCGTTATATGGGGATACCTTGTGACATCCCACCTGTATTACCTAACATCATAATTAAGAGAAATCCTAACTAGCTTTAATCCCTTCAGCCTCAGGACGGCTTTTATACTTTCATACGCTGTTACCTGGTTATTTCTGTTATCGGTAGAGTGTTACACGGTGTTTTTTTTTTTTTTACCTACAGCTGAGGGTAGGAAAGCATACCTAGCCTTTCTCAGCTTAGGAATATTAACCAACAGATGAGAGTGAGAGGTAGGAATGTATACCAAGCCTCTCTCAGCTTGGGAATATTAACCAGCAGAGGAGAGTGAGAGGCAGAAAAGCATCCCTTGCCTATTAGCTAGCAGAGGAAAGTGAAGGTAGAAGACGTGAAGCAATGAGCGAATAGTGGTCCCCGACTGGCACTTAACCCCTTCACTCCGGTGACATCCTATTTCAACTTGTACCCTTATGTAATCTTATTCACGTTAAGAGAGACCTTTTGAACTGGAGAGATCAGATATCGCCTTCATTAACCCCTTCATCAAAGAGCCGCTGCTAAGGTGAATAAAATTAAAGACATCAAAAATATAACCAGAAGATGTCGTTGTGAAGAATGAGTTAATTTTTGATACATCCTCCTAATGAAAAAATTATCCCTACGACACTCATTTTGCTAAACCAGTCCTGCAAGGGTCGTCTCTCCACCTTGAATACTGTTGAGCTTTAACAACAGGTTTAACACTGGAATATGGTGCTAGTCACGAAGTAGTGCAAGGGAGAGGATGCAAACTCGTGGTAATTTCTTAGTCATTCATTGAAGAACGATAAATAAGCTGCATCAGAGAAAAAACTATGGTCCACGTTATGAAAAAAAAAAAAAATACTATTCCCAGTCCCTTGATTCCCATGACGCATTTTTCCACAGTATTTTCGATGACGCATTTTTCCACTTTTTTTCGATGACGCATTTTTCCACTTTTTTTCGATGACGCATTTTTCCACAGTTTTTTCGATGACGCATTTTTCCACAGTTTTTTCGATGACGCATTTTTCCACTTTTTTTCGATGACGCATTTTTCCACAGTTTTTTCGATGACGCATTTTTCCACTTTTTTTCGATGACGCATTTTTCCACAGTTTTTTTCGATGATGCATTTTTCCACTGCATTTTCCCTGACGTATTTTTGGTACTTAAACGATTTCATTCAGCTTAGGAGAGACTTTTTTTTGGAACTTGAAGGGCTGCATAATTATTACCTACACCCATCCCCTTCACTACCGGACGTTATTCCCATCTTAAAGTAATCTGGTAGCAATGAGAGTAACACGGAAAATACATCCTAGTAGTGAATGGGTTAACTTCTTCAGCCCACAAACGTCTGTAATACTCCCTCCATAATCTTCCTCCAGAATGGTTGTCGCATCTTGACATTCTAATAAGGTGTTCACTTGTTACATATAAATTGGCAAACCTACATGCAAAGATCTGGAGAAGTGTTTATCAGGGATCGTCAATATTTTCCATAAACGAGTCTCCACATTTAACCACTATCATACAGTGTTTTGCTCGTGGTGTGTGTGTGTGTGTGTGTGTGTGTGTGTGTGTGTGTGTGTGTATGTGTGTGTGTGTGTTGTATTCACCCTTAAATGGCTGTGAAGTGTTCGGCAGCAACATGAGTTAGGGCAACCGTATTTACAATCATTATTACACACAGCTTAAGACAATTTATAGATACGTCCCCCTTGTAGTTTACCGCTACACTGCCTCTTTAACTACCCTTTACTTTGTTCACTTTAAGTAGACATAAATTTCCCTTCTCTCCATCTTTACCGCTGAACTATAGTAAAATATTAACTCTGGAATATGATGCTAGTCACGAAGGAGTGCTATGGGAAGGATGTAGAGTAACAGTAATTTGTTTCTGCCACTTACCTGCGTTTAATATGCTCCAAAAGGACGAGAATTTCCAGTTACTTGAAGTGAATGAACTATGTATTTGAGACTGTAGCTCTGTTGGTGGCACAGAAACGTTAACAATTAGAAGACAATGAGAAATACCAGCCATCAGCGTTATATAAAAAATTTCAGTGCCATCTGTTCATGAATAAAAAAAAAAAAACTATGTAAAAATGCAAAAATAATACAGTAACTGAATAATCCCCAAAATTTTCACTCAGTTTATTGTTCGGTGTCGAGTAAAATTATTCTCAACTACATGTTTGTTCTCCGTTTTCCATAAAATTTACTGAAGTGCCCCCTGAGAGAGCTGTGTAGCACCCAGGAGTAACATTCCTTCCAGTTCTTCAGAAATGATCGGCAGGCAGGCAGGCAGACAGACACAGACAGACAGACGGACAGACAGACAGACAAACAGATATCAACAAGAACCATCGACACACAGACAGACACAGATATGAAGGCAAGAAGACACCGACAGACATAGACACAGATAGATAAACAAAGACACAGATAGAAGGAAGACACAGGCAGACAGACAGACACAGACAAAGACAAATGAACACATACATACAAGGAAACATACATAGACAGACATAGAGAGAGAGAGAGAGAGAGGCGGGAAGAGAGAGGCAGAGAGAGGGAAAGAGAGGAGGGGGAGAGGCAATGGATCTTTGCAAGGGCCACCACTTCCTATAAATTTCCTCAAGGTCTTCTTTCTCTTTCTTTCTTTCTTTCTTCGGGTCGTCCCTGCTTCATATTTAATCCTTCTTTTCTTCTGTTACCTTACAACTCTCTCTGTCTCTCTCTGTCTCTGTCTGTCTGTCTCTCTCTCTCTCTCTCTCTCTCTCTCTCTCTCATTCTGTTTTTCTTTCACACGTCCTGTTTTTTGAGAAGGTGAGAGATACTGGATCTTGATAAGAGTTTTCATTTTTCTTTGTATATTTTTTTCTTTGTTTCTTAATTTCTTGTTAGTGATTATTATTTCATTTTCTGTCTTGTTACACCCGCATACAAACGCAGAGGCTCGAGGAGATTTGGGTTTGTTTCTGTTTGTTTACCTGTCTGCCCTCCTGTCTGTCTGTCCTTTTGATTTTTGTCCGAACGAGTTCCTAGATTATAGGTCACAGACAAGCTCTACTTAGAGGTTTTATTCGATTTTGACCAGACTTGGTGGAAGAGTCGAGGGACGGGAAAGGAAAGCATTCAATTTTAAAAACACTCGGCCGAAGATAAAGGACATTAGGCGTGACCTCAGGGTTAAGGGACTGAACAGGGAGGCTGCAATGGATCGTGCAGCATGGAGAGCCGCCATTAGGTGACCAAGGCCGACGCATTCAAGCATGTTGGAGCCTTTTAAAACGAAACGAAACGATACAGGGCAAGGTCATATATTCAGCCCTTACATTAAAGTATTTTCTTCTATCTGATTACGACCAGACTTGGTGGAATGGTTTAAGGTTAACCAAGAATGAACTGATACTATTTTCATAACAGTGGGTCAAGGTTCAGGGTTATGGGTCAAGGCCAAGTTATGCATTTACTTTTAAATCCGATTTGAACAAAATTGGCTGGATGGTTAACTGTTAGGTAAGGGTGAAGTAACTCCATTTTGAGTGCAATCTGTCCTAGGTCAGCGTCATATGGCAAGGTCAAACATTCGGCCTAATCCCATTGTAGGGCGCTGGTATTCTACTTGGAGTGCTTCACCTTGTTTACTTCATTTTCTATATTCTTTTTGACTTTCGTATCTTTTTTGTTCACCTCGGGCATTTTTTTTTATTTTTTTTAGTTTTTACTTTTTGTGAGTGTCACATTTCCCTCAGTTTCTTTGCCCTTTTGGTCTCTGTTCTCTTTTACACTGCGTTACCTCCAAGATGGTTCATGGGGACGCACCTTTTTTTTTTTTTTTTTTTTTGTAGCTCCAGTTTTTTAGATAAATTTTTGTTCCTTTTTTTTCTGACATTAGCTCATTGGAAACCTTTTTTTTCACCTTCTGTGTTTGATTTACCGCTTTAATTTGTTTCCTTCAATACTCTATAGTTCTGAGCAGAGCAATGAGAGAGACAGTGATTGTGTGCAAAGGCAACAACTCCTTCTGGTAGCGTGTCTTTGTATCTTCTTCCTTTCTCCAGTTCGCCTCAAGAATTTTTTTTTTTTTTTTTGCTTCTAAATTCTGTTTAACTTTTTTAAATCTCTTTTTTTTTTCCCCTCAGACTTCCTCTAGCTCTGAAAAGGGTGGGAGGTGCAATGAGTCTTTGTAAATGACCTTTTACATGATAAAAGTAATTGAGTTTCCGCCTCTTGTAACATTTTAGCTAGAGTTACAGTATATATTCCCTTCGGATCACCTAAAGCATCAGTCTCTTCGTTTTTCATAGTCCACGTTTATTTTGTCGTCGCTTTCTCTGTTTGAGAAGAGTGAAGTACGATTTTTTTTTTCTGAAGGCTTCCTCATCCTGCTTCGGACCACTTGCAAAAATGTTCTTTCATGTTTGTTTTAAAGAATGTTTTATTTCCGAATCCTTTTGCACTTCCAAAATTCTGAGGAGTGTAAAGAGATGATCCTTTGTATAGATTTCCACTTCCACTAAATATTAATCTTTTGGCAGCGGCGAGTTTGCAAAGTATCTGACTAAAAATCGTCCGTCCTAAGCTGGGAAAAATATTAAGTTATTTATTCATGGCGAAATTGTCAAGTACCCCTTAAAAGAAGGTGATGCTTTGGCTCCGTTTGTTTGTTTCTATGTGTCTGTGTATCTGTCACCAACATTATGGGGACACTATACGATGGAACTGCATCAAATTTAGAACAGTGATTGAAGACCATTAGAGGAACAAGTGAATAAATAAGAGGAGAGAAAGGTCAGAGGTTAAGGTCAAAATCAAGGTCACATAAACCATAACAGGGAGAGGTGCTGCTGCCGTGGTGGAGATATTCTGCAATAGTTTTTAACCTTTTTGGTGACCAGGATTTCTTTTATGCATAATAGAATAATCTGGCGATAAGCGAGATATTATGCAAAGTAGGTAATTTGTAGCTTAAAGGGTAAGGTGGGTGTTTTTCTTGCCTTGTTTCACGCCAATATTGCTAGTAGTAGTAGTAGTAGTAGTAGTAGCCGTAGTATTAGCAACAGCAGCAGCAGCAGTAGTTATAGTTGAACTGTTATTTTTATTATTAATATCATTATTATTATTATTATTATTATTATTATTATTATTATTCCTTTTCCCTCTCTCCTTCCCATCCTGAATGTCTCTATCATACCCCATAATTCTCGAAGGATGATAGGTGAGGCGGCGGGTCTTTGTAAGCGTCGACACTTCACCTTATAGATTATTCTAAAGGATCTTCTTGGTTCACATCCCCTTGACCCCTTCACTACGAGGGCCTCTCCTGAGCTAAGTACAATCCTCAGGGAATCAAAAATCTTCCTAATATTGTCTGAAGAATACGAAGCACTACTAAAATATATCCCAAGTATTAACCCTTTGCATCCGGTGATATTATTGGTTTATTCTTGCTGCCTCCAGACGACTTTATTCAGCTTATGAAAGATCCACCTTACTGAACAGGTTAGTGAAGGCTCTGTCTAACACTTCCAGTTAGAAAAAAAACACTCACCTAAGCAGAGTAAAATCCAGAAACACACAGAATGAAATAAAACGTAGGCCTCAGATGGTTTAAGTTTTCCACAGTACATTTACCCAAACGTTAGGAAGATAGATAATTCTCCAACCATACCAATAATACAATAAAAGAATATATACTGATTTCCTGGCGCTGGGAAGGGTGATAAATAATAACTGGCCTCTCTAGGGATGCTTCTCATCAGTTTCCTCAAAGACCTTTTATTTTTCACCAGCTCGCTTAAAGTAGATTCTCTCTCTCTCTCTCTCTCTCTCTCTCTCTCTCTCTCTCTCTCTCTCTCTCTCTCTCTCTCAATACATTCATAGCTGTGAGAAGGGCGAAAGTTGATGAATCTTTGTTAGTACGAACATTTCCCCTACAATTTAATATAATTAAATTTTTTCTGTAGCTCTTCTTGAAAATTACTTCTTTACATCCTCTTCTCACCCTTCTGTATCAATTTCCTTTCATGTTACGTTAATTCTGGGAAGGACAAAGGGCTTTGGATCTCTCTAGGGCTTCGGCATCTTGTAAATTCTCTCAAGGTAGTCTCTTTCCTTTCATCGAGTACTGTTAAGGACTTTTTTTTTTTCATCTTTTTTCCTGTGTTCTTCAGTGTTAATCCCCTTCAGCCAGATGATATTTGATTTTTTCTGGCTCCAAGCGATTTATCTAGCTTTGGTGTCTTTTCGAATAGGAGATTGGATATAGTTTTTATTAATCCCTTCACATTTAAGATTTTCTCCTAAGTTGTATAATATCTGCTGAAAGTATGAGAAACAAGATCAATATTACGGTCTGGAGCTGAAGTGGGATAAGTTCTCATTGTTTTTGCTACCTCTCACACTTCCCTGGTTCTGTCAGGAGAGGGAAGTGATGTCTCTCCCCTGGGGGTCTTTGTCTTCCTCTTCCCTCTTCCTCTCCCTGAGCATCTTCCTCTTGTTTGTATGGGGGTGAAGTCAGGTATTATTTCCATTGATTCTGTCTTTAAAGATTTTCGTTTCTGTTTAATAGTTTTTCTTGATGTGAGCAGAATGAAAGGCATTTGTTTCTTGAGGTTTTTTCTTTATCTCTTTTGTTCTCCCTAATAATTCTTTTTTTATTTTTTTCCCCCTGTGGGCCTGGTTATGCATCACTTTCTCCTTCCATTTCACTTCTTTGTCTTCTCGTATTCTTTCTTCTCCCTCGGCATTTTTCTCCAGTTGCTGTTGCCGTACGTTTGCTTATGCTAGATTTTCTCTTTTTTTTCTCTCTCTCTCTAACTTACTTGCTCATCCTTTTTCATTTCTATTAGCATTTTTCTCTAGATCTTCTGTGAATATATTAAGGTCATTTTCCCGTCTTGTTTGCTCTATTCCGTCTATTCATTTATCTATCTATAGCCAGACGCCTTAATCCCTTAAGGGGTGGCCACAGACAGATCGCGTCCATGTTGCTCTGTCTCTTGCCAATACGCTCTCTTCTAAACTTTACTTTCGATGTCTTTAACAGTAAATCAGAGAAGAGTGAGGATCGGTAAATCTCTCCAGGGTCTTCTTTTCTTTTTATAACCTCTCTTTCTTCAGCTCATTAACCCCATCACGATGGTCTGGTCTTTATTATATTCTTACCACCTTATGACAATTAAATATAACTTCGTAGAAACCCCTCGCAGTGAAGAGGTTACGGTCGATCTCCATTAAACTCCTCCACTATCAAAGGTCTCCTCAAAGCCAAATAAAATCTCCAGGTGCTAGCAAGATTAAAACAACGAAGATGTCCTCATGCTGACAGGCCAGACTTTTATTACTTACTCATTAATTTATTTACTTGTCTTTTCGTTTCTCCCATTTCCCAGTTGTTGTCTCTTTCCTTTCATGGTTTTCTTACATGTGCGATGGGCAAGAGGCGATGGATAGCCTAACTCAAGGGCAATTATTTCTCATTATTGTATTTTCCTGTTTCGTTGGCACTTTTCATGATTTTTTTTAGCCATTTTATATAGATTTTCCCTTCTTATTTTCGTTTTCCATTTCCTTTCATAACTCCATTTAGATTTATATATATATATATATATATATATATATATATATATATATATATATATATATATATATATATATATATATATATATATATATACAGTATATGTACTTCTCATCCATCTTTTCTTCCCATTTCTTCAGACCATATCTTAATCGATTTTTATCTTTCTTTTTGTACTATTCAAGCAGTATTTTTCCTTCTTCCTTCTCCTCTAACCTGTATACTTCACTATTATTTCCCTCATCCCCGACTCTGATAAAAATAAGAAACTATGAATCTTACCGCCAGCCTTCACGTCCAATACATTTTAAGCTAGACATTATTTTCTCACTCTCTCCTTCTTGTAAGCATTGTATTTTTATTTTATTTTTTTCCCATTCTCGTAACCTCCGTATTTCCATTTTCTTTCACACTTTCCTGGTTTTGAGAGGGGGCGAGGCGATGGGTCTCTCCAGGGGCCACAGCTTCTCATAGATATTCCTTTAGCTCCCGTCTCTGTCTCTGGTTCACTTCAAGCTTTCTTCTTCGTCATTGTCTTCGCCTTCTTCTTCTTCCTTTTCTTCTTCTTCCTTTGCACATCATCATCATCATCATCATCAGCAGCAGCAGCAGCAGCAGCAGCTGCAACAGCATTATCGTCATCATCATCATCATCATCATCATCATCATCATTTTCATCAGTATTTTTTAGTCATTATTGTTGTTATTATTATTATTATTATTATTATTATTATTATTATTATTATTATTAATGTTTGTAACCTTTTATACAGTCTCCTTTCACATTAACCCATAGTTCGTTCACTAAATTTTAGCTGGCGGAGATTTGCGTCCTTTGGCAGCTTGTTTCCCTTAGATCAATGACTGAGTAATGCACTACTATGGCTCTACATCCTTTCCATAACACTTCTTTGTGACTAGCATCTTATTCTGGTGTTAATCTCTTATACAGCTCTACATTCAAGATGGAGAGATGACAATTTTACGACTAGTTAAAGTGAACGTAGTATAGTTTTTGTGAGAATGAGAAGGGATGGAAATTTGTAAGAGTCTTCATTCTCTCTCTCTCTCTCTCTCTCTTTCTCTCCAACCATTATTTTTTTCCTCCTGCTCTCACAACCTATTTATTTCCGTTTCCTCCCACACCTCACCACAACTCTGAAGAGGGTGAGGAGAAATGGATCTCTCAAGGACCATTACTTCTCATCACAGATATTCCTTTACGTCTCCTCTGTCTTTGCTTCAAGATTTAGTTTTCTTTTACATTAGTCTCCCTTTTTTTTTTAGTTCTTGCATTTCCGTTTTTTATTTACATCACCGATTTTTTTTTTTCTTATGTTTTGTGTGTGTGTTTTTATTCGTTTTTTTCAAGAATGAAAAACGATACGTCATTGGAACAGATTTCACTTCCTGTATATTTTAAGCTCGATATGATTTTTCTCAAGGGTCCTCTCCGTATACATTTTTTCTTACTCTTCATGTCTTTTTTTTTTTTCCTTTCACACATCACGAGTTCTGAGAAGGGTGAGAGGTGACCACTTCATACCTTTTTACCTTAGTAGTCTATCTATTTATCAGAATCGTCTAAGCCATTGCATTTATTCTAATAATTTCATATTCCGTTTCTGCAGTAAGTCTTGTTGTCTCCTTATTTCCTTTCTCTCATCCTTGATTCCTTCGTACTCGTTTTCTTTTTGTCCTAGTTCTTCTCGTATAAATAGTTTCTTCCTTATTATTCTCCTTCTCGGTCTTTTTCCTTTGGCTGACTTTGAGCATCAGTTTTTCTACTTGCTCCCCTTCTAAGCCCCTCTTTTTTCCCCTTTCTTGTTCCTCTTCATCTAAGTCTTACTGCTGCTCAGTCTGGCTTTTTAATTTTTACTCATCCTTTTCTAAATTCTTTCTCTGTTCTTCCTCCTCCTCCTCCTCTTCAAATCACACTTTCCTTTGGTTATTTTCCTCTTAAATCTCCTGTTCCCCTTCTTACTCTTCTTCTAAGTCCTCATACTCTTTTCACTCCTCCTTTCTTTCTTCCTTCCCCTCCTCTTATATCAATTCCCACCTCTTCCAATTGCTATTCTCCCCCCTTATTTATGCGAGGAGAGGGGGGTGGCGTCCCCTTAAGGGCTTTTATCTCTTCATCCCACCGCCGCCTCCCCCCAATAAATTATCACTGAGGCATTTTTCTCGCTTATCCACCTGCCCCAAGAAAGTCATATTTTTCTCCCCCCCCCCTTTTTTTTTTTTTTTGTCCTGTATCGTTGCTCGTGATTTTCTGTTTTTTTTATTAGATGGTTTTTCTTTGGGTTTCTTTTTTTCTTTTACCTATGCTTTTGTTTTTCTCTTGCCAAATTGTGTCTTTGCATTCTATATGTATTTGTTTTCACTTCTATTTTTGTTTCTTGTTTTTCTCTTTTTCCAGTTATTCATAATTTCTGTTCATTTCTTGTCCTTCGTTTCACTGTTCTTTGCATTTTTTTCATGCGCTTTCTTCTTATTATTCATTTTCACCTACACATTTTTTTTTTTATTACTCAAGTCTTCTACATCTGAACCATGCCTGAATTAGGACCTTTACCTTGCCACCTCACTGCAGTTACTCAGGTTCTTATATATTTCTTTTATTCTCTCTCTTTCTCTCTCTCTCTCTCTCTCTCTCTCTCTCTTGTTACCTTCATCTTTTCTCTCATACCCATTGTCTCGTATTCCTCCCCCAGTTTGGCTCACCTTTTTCAGTTCTGTATTACCAAAGTTAGAGTTCACCTTTTTTTTTCATGCGTTTTTCTTTCTTCTTTTTTTTCTGAGTTAAAGGAAGTTTTTATTGTTTTTCATCTGATTTTTTTTTCTTCATTCTTTTGGAGTTAATGGATGTTGTTTCTCACCCTTTTACTACATGAGGTGTTTCCTAAGCTGATGTATAAATGAATTGCGATAAGAATGAAACCTAAAACGTCATTATTGTCGCTGACGGATCATGTATAAGTACGCAGACCAACCCTTTCTTACTCTCACGCCACGTCCTTCACCTATGCAAATATACTTGAGGTCAGCACTCTACTCTGTTCACTTAAACTGGGTGTAAAAGTGCCATATTTCCACCTTGAATTCCGAACTGTACAAAAGATGAATGATAGAATATACTGTTACTCACGAAGAAGTGCTGTGGAAAAGGATGCATAGCCGTAGTATTGTCTTATTCTGACACTGACCTGTACGAAATAGGCTGCAACAGGACAAAAATCTTCCCCAGGATAATGTTATTGAACTACATAAACCCTGATTGATGTCACTGTGTATGTCATCTTTTCACAGTACGGCCGAAGCAATTTTATCTCCACATTCTCCTCTTTCGTGCGAGAGGTTCTTCCTGATCTAAAGAAAATTGTCTGACGTTAGTAGGAAGAAGGCAAAGCAGACGTCATCGTACTGAAAGGGTTAATTGGTCTTCTTTCCTGCCTGGTCTTTGTGTTAGATCTCCCACGAACCTGAATAAAATCGTCTGGTGGATTCAGTGCTTTTAAGACTTCAGGGTATTAGAGAGTTAGGCATATTTTCTGCACCGGTGTGTGGATATGGCTCTTGTTTATCTCTTTGTAGCTGCTTACTTGCTGGAGTTTGTATCTTATCATATTTTAATGTACTTATTTTTGAGACTGATTAACATGTTTTTCTTATGATAAATAGGATAACTGATTACACACACACACACACACACACACACACACACACACACACACACACACACACACACACACACACACACACACACACACACACACACACACACACACACACACACACAAGCTTATATCCTCATTTTCTATACTCCCTGTCGTAAGTTTTTTTCGGCGACAACATTTGGTAGAAGGACACAACGGTTCTTGCCTCAGGAGGGGGACCGCCATTTGAGAGAGGCAGGGGAGGAGTAGGCAAGGGCGAGGAGGGGACTAATGGTAGGGATAGGGAAGGGGCAGAGGAGGGGACGGATGGGAGGGGTATGTAGGGAGGATGAGAGGGATATGTTGGGGGAAGGGAGGAGGATGTAGGGATAAAGGTGGAGTATGCTGGGGGATGGGAGGGATAAGTTAGGGGATGGTAGGGGAGAACAGTGGAAGAGGGAGGGATGTAAAGCAGGAGTGCAGTGGGTACTAGTGGGCGTGGGGGGGAATAGGGTGGAAGAGGATAATTGGAGGGTGGAATGGGGAGAATTAAGGCAGGGGAGCGACAAGAGTGCAGTGGATGATAAAGGGGAGCATAATGGGGGATGGATGGACGTAATGTGGGAGTGGAGTGGGCATTAGTGAGTGGGGGGGGGGGAGGATTGGGGTAGGAGAGAGTTGGTGTGGGAGGAGTGAAGTTGGGATTGGGTGGGAAAGTTGTAAGTGAAGACAGTTGTAGGGTGTGAGGGAGGGAAGTAACGGTGTGGTTAGAATGAGATAAAGATGGGAGAAGAGTATGAGAGAGGTAGGTGAGGATGGGAGTAAGAGGTGAGAGGGATGAGAGTAAGCTGGGAATGGAGTAGGTATTAGTGAAAGTGGCGAGGAACAGGTGGGTAAATTTGAGGAGAAGTGGATAGAGGAGGGTTGAGGCAAGGGTATGGTGAGGAGAGGTGCAGGATAGGGTGGAGATAAAGGAGACGTGACATGATGATGGGGTAGGTGAGGGTGAGAGTGGACCAGGAGAAGGGTGGACTGGCGTGATGGTGGGTGTTGAATTGGTCGAATTAAGGTGGCAGAAAGATGGAGCAGGGTGACGTTGGTGGTTTGAGTGGTTGGGTTAGGGTGGGTGAGGGGCGAATTAAGGTGATGGTAAAGGTAAACGCAGATGAGTTAGGATGGAGCAGAGGTGGATTAGGGTGAGTGGGCCAAGGTAACGATGGTGGAGGTAAGCCTAAGTGGGTCAGGAAAGGGTGGGGGTTAGTAACCGGGGTGGGCAGGGGTGATGGGGCAGGGCAAGACTGACGAAGAGGCCCTAAGGATCCCGCTGGAAAAGTCGAAGTCATAGTAAATATCGCGAGGCATAGCAGGGAGCCCGAGTGTGGGAGGTTATCTGCACTGCCTGAGAGGGGAGTGGGAAGGGGTGACACAGTGTTTTCTTAGTGGTGGTGTTGTGGTCGTGTTGTGGTTGCTAGGATGAGATGTGATTGTGGGTTGTGAGTGTGTGCCCGTGCTAGAGTGAGGGACGCTTTCGTAGGGTGTAGTGTGTGTGTGTGTGTGTGTGTGTGTGTGTGTGTGTGTGTGTGTGTGTGTGTGTGTGTGTGTGTGTGTGTGTGTGTGTGTGTGTGTGTGTGTACTGTGATATCTTAGTGGTAGCTGTCTGGTAGTTTTTTGGTTGCCAGGAGGAAACATGGTTGAGTGTGCTAATAGAGAGAGAGAGAGAGAGAGAGAGAGAGAGAGAGAGAGAGACAAAACAGGTGAATACATAACCTTCTCCAGCTTTCGTTGGCAGAGGTAATAAGGTTGAGTGAACGACAGTTGGAAACATTACAGAGAAAGATTTAGATGTCCTCCCATTCTATCTACAACCTACCTCGTCTACACTTTTTCTCATTAATCCACCTAGCTCTTTCACCCACTTCTTCCACCCAACTCTTCCACCTAACTCTTCCACACAACTTTTCCACCCTGTCCCTCCACCCTTCGCGCGTCGCCCACCCAATATCAGTTTCAGTGGCAGGTCAAGTCGCCTCTTTCTCCACCCTCCTATCAATTTTCTTCCACTACCCATTCCCCACTCTCCTCTCCTCTTCACTTCGTTTTACCTCTCCCTCTTTCTCCTCCTCCTCCTCCTCCTCCTTCCTCCCTGTCCACCCTTCTTCCTCCTCCTCCTTCCCTCTTCTCCCTCTCCATTACTCCTCCACTCCCTCTCCACCTGCCACTGCCCTCCTTTTTCACCTCTGTCTCCCCCCCCCACTTTCACCTTTCCCTCTTCCCCGCCTTTCCATCCTCTCTCTCTCCCCGTTCCCCACTCCTCACTCCTCTCCACCCCTTTCTAATAACCTTCACCTTTCCACCACCCCTCTCCACCTCACCACTCTTCCACCCCTCTCCATCACCTGTTTCCACAATCCCTTTCACTCCTCACCTCTCCATAGCCCCTCTCCACCTTACCACCTCTCTCTACCGCCCCTCTCCACAACCCCACACTAACTCTCTCTGGCCCTTTCCACCTCTCCACCTCAAATCTGACCCCCCACCACCCCGGCATGTTTTATGTATGCCCACTATGCCAGCCATGTCACTTCCACACTAGGCAGTTGGCGAAAGGCGGGGGGGGGGGGGAAGAATGGAGGAGGTGAAATGGAAGAGGAGGAGAGAGGATTACGCAGATGGGTGTATGGAGAGGAGGAGGAGTGCTGGAGAAGAAAGGAGAAGGAAGAGGAAGGGAGGAGAGAGATGAGGATGGGGGAAGAGTGAAGAGGAAGGAGGAAGAAAGAAGAGGAAGGGAGAGGAATGAAGAGGAAGGAAGAAGAAGAAGAGGAAGGGAGAAGAAAGACGAGGAAGGGAGAAGAAAGACGAGGAAGGGAGAAGAACGAAGAGGAAGGGAAGAGAAAGAGAGAAGAAAGAAGTGGAAGGAAAAAGAAAGAAGAAGGAAAAAGAAAGAGGAGAGAGGGAGAAAAAGAAGTGGAAGGGAGAGGGAAGAAGACAAGGGGAAAAGGCAGGGTAGAGGAAGTTAGCAGATCGGAGAAGAAGGCAGAGGTAGGGAGAAGGAAGTAGAAGACAGGAAGGAAGAAGAAGGGAGGTGGCGTTGGAGAAGACGGCTTTTAAGCAGAAGCGAGAGGGGAAGTGGAAGTGAGAAGAGGAGAGAATTACAAAGATGAGTGTATGAAGAGGTGACCAGGAGGAGAGGAGAAAGAGTAGAAAGCAGGAAAAAGAGAAAGTGTGTGAGAGGACAGCGCAGAAGAGGACTGTTTAGAAAGATATTAAAGAGAGAGAAAAGGGCTATCAAAGTGAGAGAAAAGGGCTGAGAGAGACAAAAAAGAATTAATCAATCAATCAATCAATCATTTCCTGTGGCACCCCACGGGATGCATAGGACCTCAATGAACTCTCTCCACCAACATTTGTCTTTTGCCATCTCCTTCAGGTCCCACCAACACTCCTCTCCTGCTTCTTTTTTCATTGTCCTCAACCAGGTTTCCCTCGGCCTACCTCTACCTCTTCTTCCTCTAGCAATCCACTCTGGCACATCCTGTATTAAACAACCTTCTTTTCTGTATATGTGCCCCAGCCACTTCCAGCGAGACAGTCTCACATATTCATTAACTGGTTCCACTCTCGTAAAAGAATTAAAGAGAGAAAAAAATGGATTCTAATCTCAGAGGCAAGGAATATTAAAGTGGGAGAGAAAAAGGTATTAAAGTGACAGAAAGGAAATGTTATGGTGTGAGAGAGAGGATATATAATGAAATGAGACATGCAGGAAGAGGGTATAAAAGCATGAGGTATGATGCACAGGAGAGAGAGAGAGAGAGAGAGAGAGAGAGAGAGAGAGAGAGAGAGAGAGGCGAAGAAATGTGTGTGTGAAAGGGAAACCTAACCGAAAGTGCCACAAATTAAAATGTAGGTATTAGAAAGGAATATGAGAATCTTAGGAACAAGGTAACAAAGAGTAAAAAAATCGTAGAAACAGAGCAAAGAGGAGAAAGGAATAGTGTAATGGAGAATAGGAATCGTAGATGTAAATAACAAAATCGTGGTAACAGGTGAGTTATAATGACGGTAATTCTAACAACACCTAAAAAGAACCCTTACAGCTCGTCTGCTGGTCGTCTCTATTTCGATATCAGCACTCTGTAACTTGTAACCAGGTCCTCCTCATCTTGTATTCACCCTGCAACTCGCAACACATCCCCTACAACTCTTAAACGTCCTCCATAGCTCGTAAACATCCTCTGTAGCTCGTAAACATCCCCTACATCAACAACTAGTAAAACATATATCTGTCCCCGCCTTCATTGTATACATGTTCCTCCTTGTATACATGTCCCCACCCTTGTCTCCTTGTATACATACCCCTCCTTGTATCCGTTCCCTCTCCTTGTATACATGCCCCCACCTTGTTTACACGTCGCCTTCCATTACGCTTACGTCACAGATTTGATCCCAACCTAATATCCTCGTATTACCCCCGCATTCGAACCTGCGATATTAGCATTACCAGCTCACCACTACGACCACCTTGCCACAGACACGATCCCCATCACCTGGCCCGGAGAGGTGTACACTTGGGGACAAAGGTTCGATTATTGTTTCACCTCTACTACGACTACTGCTGCTGCTACTACTGTTACTACTGCTACTACTGCTGCTACTACATTCCTTTGCGGGCTAATATTCCCAAGATAAGAGAGGCTTGGTATGCTTCGCTGCCCAAAACGTTTCTCTCTGATATATTGAGCCTGAGAGGAAAATGAAGTAGCTGCAGTGGAATAATAGGAGAGCTTTTACCCCTGCCTACATCTCTCACATTAATTTTATTCAATTTTTTAACAGATAAGGCTAATTTTAGACAGGGATTCCGGAAGACGCTATAACTAAAAAAAAAATCGTTTGGAGATAGCATGAATAAATGATAGGCGCTACCCCAGTGAAAGCATTGATAGATTTGTTTGTCAGCCTTTCACTACGAGAGGGGCAATGAATAATATCGACTGACGAAAGAACAAAGCAAAAAGGAAAAAGACGTTATCTTACTGAGGGGGATAATTTATATTTTTCTTGGTTTGTGTATTTAGATTTACGTCATTTACAAGAGAGAGAGAGAGAGAGAGAGAGAGAGAATGCAGGAATGATGAGATAGACGTTAAGAACAAAGGTCATGAAAACGGCACAAATAAGATGAAAGCAAAATAAAAAAAATTAACTACCTGTATTTACGGAACAAGTGACCTCAACGTGAGACCAGGAAGTAGAGAAGACAGGCTGAAGCCAGGAAGTGCGAGACATACGTAAATAAAGAAATATCCAGCAAAGGAAGAGACGTGAGAAGCAGAAGCTGTGGCAGAAAAACAAACTAAAATATGAATGCAATTTAAAAAGAATGACTGAACTCCGTCTACGAAATTCAGAGTGCAGCGTCTTTTTTATTTATAATCTTGACGTAAATCGTGTTGAAAAAGTTATATGATCCCAATATTAACCTTCCAAATCAATGTACACAATATATAGGCAAAGCTGCTCTGTTGCAACCCTCCATCTGACCAAGCACATACCCCCCCCACCTCCCTGTACACCTAACCAAGCGCATAGCGGCCCTCACCCCCCTCCCTCCCTGTATAACCCAGAGACATTGAAACTTAAAAATTTCAGTAGTTTATCCATAGAAATAAAGATATAAGCAGATCTGATGAAATTATGACTTGTGCTTTTTTCATTTAGACAGCCATTTTCTATGATTACATAATGGGTACAGTCATGAAACTTCATACACAATTAGATATTCATATAATTATTTATCATGTACAAGTTTTGCCTCCTAGGTGCAATAGTTGAAGTTTTAATAGAAAAATGCATTGAAATAAATTTTTTGTATATATTTCTGCAATTCATAACATTGTAAAATTTCATGGCATTCTAACTACCAAAAGTCACCAGGAGGCAAATTAACACATATTCCTGGAGAGCTTGAAGCTTGCACCTGTATTAGCTTCTGAGTCCCAGCACAGATTTTTTTTTAGCTTTTTCATTAAAAAAAAAAAAAAACACACACACACACTACTTAAGACAGCGTTCTGCCTATCAAAAGGCACCAGTTCACATTAAGACACATAAGTATGTGAAACTTCATGTGTCTATAGTGACTAATTTCTGAGTTCTGGCCCGGAAACGAAATCTCTACGCCCGGCCAGCCGCCCTTCCACCCAGCTCTACCGACGGACACCTTTTGATCTCAGTGATAACAATACTCTCCTCTGACTTTGTCAGGTGGAGGGTAAAAATCTGTTAATGTATTCGTACCAGACTTCAAGCAATGGTACCTAAACACGTGTATGTAACTTCTCGGTTATGAATTTTTACTCTATTTTATAATTATATCCGTTTGTATTACCTGATACCACATCGTATGAGGAGTTTACTTCGATGAAATGACAAGTAACAAGAAAATAACTAAATGAAAGCAAAATACCTCCAAGCATTTCTCTCCCGTTTCTGTAGTGACTTTTCCCTTCCTACAAAATGTTGCTTCATCTACTCTTTTATTTTTTTGTTTCTATAAGGCCGGCTTTTCCTTAATCATTATCGACCCTTCTTCCCACAGCACCACCTCCATTCATGTATCATCTCACCGGGTTCCTTCAGTCAAGCCCTCCCTGCTTAGCAACAAGTCCCTCTTTCCCCAGCTCACCACCTTCCCTCATATTCGCTCTTGCTATGTTCCTTCAAGCATGTCAGTCTCTACTCAGCAACGGCCCCTCCCTCTAAAAACACACACACACACACACACACACACACACACACACACACACACACACACACACACACACACACACACACACACACACACACACACTCAAGGGGAATCCGTCTCCACGTTTCACTAATTATGACCCATCTCATAACCGTGGCAAAAATTTTACCCCTGCCACCACCCGACGATTTATCCATTTTACAGTCCGGGAGGGCCGTTCCTAAGCTGAATAAAGTAGTTTAGTGTTGGCCAGGTATAAAGTCCCCGAACTGAACGTAACCAAGACTGTCACTAAAGGTCTGCAGGCTCAAGGAACACTTTTACTGGTACACGTCGGGGGTAGGGTTGCGAAAGACAGACCGAAAAAGACCTGGGACGAGGTTATAGAGTGTGACCTCAGGAATAAGGGACTGAATAGGGAGGCTGCCAGAGATGGAGTAGCGTAGAGAGCCGTCATTAGGTGAACAAGGCCGACGCATGAAAGTATGTTGGGAGCCTTTATAAACGATTCGATACGACGATACGTTACTAATAATAAAAATACTGTTACATATAGACAGGCACAATTTTGCTGATACACCAAAACTAGAGATATCAATAGTCGATTAACAAAAAAAAAAAAAAAAAAAGGAAAAGAAAAGAAAGCATTTTTTGGTAAACTAAAACATAAGAATATTGTCAAGAAATAGAGAAAGCGACTTTTAGGGGACACTAAAAAATAAGGTGTCAAAAATACAGAGAAAATGAGATCGGGGAGTATTGGTTCCAGGCAGGACTCTGGAAAGTTTGGAAGCAATTGGTCCAGAAATGAAGGGACGATGGGGGTGAAAATATGCCGGGAGGAGGAGGAAAGAGGAAAGAAGGAAAGCGTTGGAAAGGAAAAAGAGAAAAAAATGTTGGAAAGAAGTTGGGGGAAAAGGAAGAGTTGGAATGAAGTCAGGATAAAAGAATAGCTGGAAAGAAGGACGAGGAGATAAAAGATGAAGAGCTGGAAAGAAAAAAGAAGGAAAGAACTGGAGAAAGGAAAAGGGAAAAATGAGTTCGAAAGAAATGGAAAGGTTTGGAAAAAAGAAAACCAAGAAAAGAGTCGAAGGATGAAAAAGAAAAGAAAGCAGTTGGAAAGAAAGAAAACAAAAGAAGGAGGATAAGAAGTGAGAGAAAGAAAAGAAAAAAAAAAGAGAAAAGAGTAAAAAGAGATAAAAGAAAAAAGAGTTGGAAAGAAAGATAACAAAAAAAAAAAGCTTAAAAGAAGAAAAATAAAGAAAAGTGTTGGAAAGGAAAGTCTGTCGGAAGGAGATGAAAAGTGTTAGGAAAAACTTCGAGTGAAAATATTCTCCGAGACAAGAAGAATGAAAAAAAAAATGAGAGAGAAAAACTGATCGAAGGAAGAAGGAAAAAAAAGGGGGCTTTGGGAAGAAAGTCTGGATGAAGGAAGGGAGAGTGGAAAGAAATCATTAAAACACACTTGGATAAAAGAATTGGGAGTAAAAATGTGTTTGACGAAAAAATTACAAGAGAACAGAAGAAATGATAGTAAAAACTTGCCATGAAAATTAAAATAAATGAATGTCGAGTGGCGTGAAAGTGTGCGAGGAAGAAGAAGGAAAAGAAAATAAGAAGAGAGGAGATGAAAATTTTGATGTAGGAAGGGAAGGGGGAAATCCAGGCGAAAAAATATACAGGACAATTCTGTATGAAAATGTTTGCAAAATAATAATGGAGAAAAGATTAAATTGCATGTGAAGATATTTTATGATAAAGAAAAAGTATATAAATAGGAGACGAGTGGAGTGAAAATACGCGAAGAGGAGAAGACAGAAAAGAAAAAGAATAGGATCAAAAAGTGACCAAAGCAAAAGGAAAAAAGAAAGGAAAATATTGTAATGAAAATAGACTTAGGGAAAGAAGAATCATAGTGAGGAGTATAAATGAAATTACGTATGTGGGAAGAGGTATAACAAAAAAGAACAAAGCTGTGAATGAAAATATACGTCAGTAATTAAATAAGAAGAATGGGTATGAAAAAATTAATGAAAAAAAAGTATCACTCAAGTTCATGTGACCCATTTGCAGGGGAATAAAATCGCCTGACGTTTACCAGACTTAAAATACCAGAGTTGTTACGACAATGGGAGGGTTAATGGGAAGGTTGATTAATCCTTCAGCTTCCTGTGGTTCAGTCTAAACTGAATAAAATATGTTGGTGTTATGTGCAATTAAATAAAACATAACCAGGAAAGAGTTGGTGTAAGTCAGATTAGAGCTAAAGGAATACGTGAAAAGAGGAAATTTTGCTGTGAAAAGCAGTCTGAATGTAAATTATAAAAGAAGAGGGAAAAACAGTCTTGAGAATATTTTGGACGTAAAAAGGACTGGGGAGGATGGATGTGGATTTGTACTCGTAGAGGAAAAATCTATGGACATCTTTTAATGAATGGAAAAGAGACGAAGGAAGGAAATGAAAAAGGACGAAAACTGGGCCGGGAAAGTTTTTTAGATGAAGACGAATAATTGAAATAGAGGAATAAGAGAAAAGGTGAAAAACCAAGTAAAAGAAAAAAAAAAGCAAGTATGGAAAATTACACGACGACGAGTGAAATTATATTGAAAAGAAGAAATATCAGCTAAAGAAAAAAAAAACTAGAAGAGAAATCAGAAGCAGTAATGGAAATGGAAACTGAAAGAAAAATAGTGAAGCAGAAAAAAGTACTCCAAGAAGAATAATAAATGAAAAATAAATGAAAATAAAACACATGGGAGAAAAAAATATGATAGCACAAAGGAAAAGGGAAAAAAAGAAGTATAGAAACATTAGGAAAGAAATCATGTCTGAAGGGAAAAAAAAGATGGCGAATAAACACAGACAGCTTGGAGAGAAAACGTATTTAAAGAATGGAAGAAGGAAGTAAGATAGCAAGAGAAGAAAACAGGAAGGAAAAGAAGATGAAAAAGAGAGGGGGAGGAGGAAACGCATAAGAGATAAACAGAACAGTCTAGAGTGGAAATAAATTAATAAGATGAAGAAGGAAAGAGAATAAGAGAAGAAAAGAAAGGATTTTAGACGAGACGGTAAAGGGGGTGAAAAAATAGGACGAAAAAATATATTGGGAGGATGAAGGAAAAAGAGAATAGGAGAAAAAAAACGAGGAAAAGCACTACGTCTCCCCCTCAGCACAGATGCAACAAATGTGTGAGAGGGCGCTGGGGAGAGAGACAGGCAGACAGACAGACAGATGGACAGAAGATAGACAGACAGATAAAAGACAATCACATAGACACACAGATAGACAGACAGACAGACTAGAAGAGAGAGACAGACAAAAAGACAAACAGACGCGCAGACAGGCTGCTACAGACAAAGACAGAAGACAGACACAGGTAAGAGAGAGAGAGAGAGAGAGAGAGAGAGAGAGAGAGAGAGAGAGAGGCAATGGAGGGAGGAAATATTAGCGTGGGAACGAGTAAAACGTAACCATCCCCGATTTACTGTTGGCTTTACGATCACGGCAGCAGGTCGCGCTAAGGGGGATGGGGGGCGGCAAGGAGAGACGTCCCCCTCCCCTTCCTCCTACTATTCCCCCCTCCTCCAATTTCTCCAACTTTTTCCCTCCCCCTCCTACTCTTTCCTCCCCCCTTCGACTCCTACTCTTTCCTCTTCCCTCCTCCCATTACTCATATTCGTCTCGTACCTCCCTTTACTCCTTCACTTCACTTTCAATATTTCCCTGTCAGAGCTCCCTTCCTACTGTTTTTCCTACTTTATTACTCTTTCCATCTATTCCTACTCTTTGTCCCTTCCTCTTCCTCCTTCCTCGTTCCCCCTCTGCTCATTCTTCCTTTACCCATTCCTCCTCCCTCCTTCATTTGCCTCTGGGCCCCTCCATCCACTTTCCACCCCTTTGTCCTCCCTCACTCAATTGCCTCCTCGCCGTCCACCCG
Source organism: Coenobita brevimanus (assembly GCF_032717465.1). NCBI lineage: Eukaryota > Metazoa > Arthropoda > Malacostraca > Decapoda > Coenobitidae > Coenobita > Coenobita brevimanus. The sequence continues at coordinate 56,770,137 of NC_137008.1, forward strand.
CTCTCCCTTCCTGTTACCACTACTCTCTTGTCATTTCCCAAGCCCTATTTCGCTTTCCCCTCCCCCCCCGCTCTCTTTCCATTTCCCCCTCCCTCTCCACGCCCTCTCCTCCACCTCCTCTCTATCGAACCTTCTCTTTCCTCATTGCTTCTCCTTCTTTTCCTCTCTTAAGTGCTCCTTCCCCCTTCAACCCCACTGCCTCTTGCTACCCTCTGTCTTATTTCCCTCTTTTCCCCAGTTCTTTTCTTCTCCCCTCCTCATATTCTCCCCTCTTCTAGCCTTGTATCTCTCCAGTGTTCCCCCTCCCCTTCGTCCTCTCCCTCCTTTCCTCCCCTCTCCTAAATGCCCCCTTCCTTCACTCCCCCTCTTTCCAGTCTCATTCTTTCCCTCACTGCTCTCTCTCTCTCTCTCTCTCTCTCTGTCTCTCGTTTCATTTTCCTCTCACACATCTATCCTGTCTCCTCCCCTTTTCCTCCCCTCTCCCACTTACCCCCTCTCTTCCACCTCTCTTCTCCCCAGTGCTCCCTCCTGCCATACCCCACCTCTCCTCTTCCCAGTGCCCCCTCCCTCCTCCCCCCCACCTCCCCCATCTTAAGTCCTCCTTCCCCTTCCATCCCTACTCCCAGCACCCTTTCCCTTCTTTCCCCGCCCTCTCTAATAGCCACTTCCCTCTCTTTCCCCTTTCCTACGTTGCCATTCCTTCTCTTTTCCCCTTTCGAATCGACTCTCTTCCTCTCCACTCCCCTCCCTCTCTAACTCCCTCCACCTTCACCCTCTCTTTCCACAGCCTCCCCCCCTTCTTTCCTCCCCTATCCCCATCCACCCCTTTCTCCAAGCTGTTTTACGAGATCTCAGTCACCGCAATTCCTCTCAACCACTCCACCGCCGGGACCAGTAAAGAATGAAACACCTTCCCTTCCCCCTATCCCTACCTCCACCTCTTCCCCACCTCCCCCACACCCACTCTTCTTCCTTACCTCCCACCCCCAAACCCCTTCCTTGCCTCCCACCCCATCCCCCATCCTTACCTCCCATCCTCACCTCCCTTCCCCACCTTCCCTCCCACCCCCTCTCCTCCTAACCTACCCTCACCCCCACTCCATCCCCTCTTGTCCCACTGAGAGGCCCCCCCCCCCCACCAACACTCACTATGGCTACCGACTTGGCGATTTTCTTAACTAGTTCTTGAAATATAGAGGTATTGGTGTCTGTCTAGCCCCTTTAGTGTTTTTCCAAGTTTTATGGGTTGTCCTTCACCCTCCACTGTAACTCTTGCCGATTTTCCGGGGATCTGGAGAATGGCTGGCAACACTGTAACACTTTTTGAGGGAAAGTTTAGCGACATTTTTCACTTCCTTCACAAGTTAGACACACACACACACACACACACACACACACACACACACACACACACACACACACACACACACACACACACACACACACACACACACACACACACACACACACACACACACACACACACACACACACACACACACACACACACACACACACACACACACACACACACACACACACACACACACACACACACAAACTTTACCCTCTTGCATCAGTCAGACCAGTCCAGGGGAAGTGAAGCAAAGGTTGTTTTGTTCCAACACTTTGTTCTAAAAAGAAATCGTTATCATGTCCGCCACCGTCATCGTCTTGTCGTCGCTGTTAGCATTATTATGTCATCACCATCAGCTTAACCATAACCATCACTGTCACCACACCTGTCATCACCACAATCACCATCATCATCAAGAGCGTGATTCTTTGACCTGCCTGGGAGCATGATGCAGATGCAATAGGAAATCGAATGTGCAATATCACCCCCTCTGGTGCCTTAGGAGGTACGAAGCTGCTTGCAACACAAATCTTAGACCCAAATAATCTATGTAAAAAGCGCGTTTCAAGTCATTCGTTCTTACTTAATCTGGCAGTCCTATTCGCAAGGGGGAGAATATGTGGTTAATATTGTTTCTCCTTTTCGTAGAGATGTGTGTTACGATGATGGCCAGAAGTCCAAATCGAACTTAGGTGCAGATGTGTTCATGTCAGAATAAGCACTGATGTTTGTGTGTGTGTGTGTGTGTGTGTGTGTGTGTGTGTGTGTGTGTGTGTGTGTGTTTGCGCGCGAGTGTGCATGTGTGGACAGCGCACGAATGTGTGTGCGTGTGTGAGCGTGCAAAGCTGAGAAATGTGCACGGCCAGGTACGTAATTGGTATGCATATGACTTATCGCAAGATGTGCAAGAGAATTCGAGCCTATATAAGCACTGATGCACACGTAAAATGTCCGTCCCAACCACCCCCGTTTTCTACCTGTCCGCCACACTCGCAGATCTGGTAATATAAACCATTCAGCATTTCCGGCATCTCTTCCTGGGAATGGTGTAGGAATTATACAGTTTCCCAGCATGCCAGGGGACCCAGAGGTTATCAGACAAGTGTGGCAAAGGAAAACGAAAGAGAGAATTAGGGATAAAAATCTGCAGAGGGAGCTGGAAACGAAAGATGAAATTGAGGGAAAAAGAAAGAGGAAAACAGAAACTGGGTAAAGTGTGACAAAGGAAGGTTGGAATAAAAAGCTTGAAAGGGGAATGGAAAAGAGAGACTAAAATTTGGTGCTGAAGTGAATAACGGTAGAAAATGCTTGCAGGGAAAAAAAGGTTGCAAAAGAACATGCAAAAGCCAACCCGGAAGTAAGTGTTACGAACTAATTTGGAGAAGCAAAGTTGAAACGAAAACTCCTAAAAGAAAGGGAGTGTAAAGCTTGAATAAAGAGTTTCAAAGCAAAAATGAATATATACAGTATACTGGTGTTCTGAGCTGCAAGGGAAGACTAAATGAAGGAGGAGACTGGCATTCAGAGCTACATAGAGAGGTGAGAGAAGTTTTGATACAGATCTGCTAAAGAAAAAGGAGGAAAGAAGCCGGAACACAGAGAGGTATATACAGACTGTCTAGATTTTTTTTTTTCCTCGGTACATGAAGTTGACTGATTTTGATTCAGAATGGTCATTTCAACCGATATGTGCCGCGTTCGAATGAGACTTTTTTTCTTACGTGAAATATGTTTAATACAATTTTAGTTTGTCCTTTAGACTTCAGAAAATGCTGGTGAATCTCTCTCTCTCTCTCTCTCTCTCTCTCTCTCTCTCTCTTTTTGAGGGTGGGTAGATGATCAAATGGTAGAATTGCTGAGCGATAAAACCCGAGATCCGTCCCAAGTTGAGTCTGGAAGCAGTATGGGATCTGATTTTCGGTAAAATAATACTGACTGATCCTCCACGCGAGCCCCAGACATGCGTTGAAACACCCCCTGTCAAATCATCACACCAGTTTTGACTAAGGTAGCCCTGTCTGTCCAGTATGTAGTCAGTACACATAACGTGAATTACCGCTTAAATGGCGATATGTTAAGGTGTGTGTCGTTCGGATGCGTTTAGGTCTGCTGAACTTCAGGGAATGGAAAATCTAATCTACACACAGATTCGGATACATAAAAAATAACACAAAAAGAAAAAATAAATCTATATTTTTCGTGGTTTTTGAAGTTTCTCCGTTTGCGTCACATACCGATATTGGAAAGTGCGGGGGACCTCTTGCATTTCTTTGGTCCCCTTACATTCCGGTGTGGCGAGGTGGAGTGGGGCAGAGCTGTCTCCTCCCGCCTCTCCTTCATCACTTGCCTTTCCTTTCATCTGTGAGAGAGTATCGACTCATCCATATATATCTTTTTCTATATTTTGATCCTCTACCTACCATTCGGCATTTACATGTGGTCTTCATATATGATTTTCATTAGTTTGCTCTCTTTTTTTCGTGTTTCTAACTAGTATGAATTTGATCATCATCATCATCATCATCATCGTCGTCATCGTCGTCACATCATCACCATCACTGCCACCATCATACTTCCTATTGAAAAACTGGGAGCGGAGTAGACACGGGATAGTATTAGAGGAACTAGTATCGCTGACCGTGCAGACAGGAGATTTGTCTGAGCACGAGCTGAGACTACAGTAGGCTGGTCGGGCTTAGGGTAGATGGCGCTGATTGACGACGTAGGGATGTGTCAGCTTTGGAACAGAATAGATGGAGTGTGGGATTTGGTGCCTGGGCGTGGAAAGAAAGAGGTGAGGGATGGGGGGAAGGAAGGGATGTATGGTTAGGCGTGGGGAAAATGATAGAGAAGAGGGAAGGATGGAGGAAAAAGTCGTGGGAAGGAAAAGAAGTTCACAGAATGAGGAGGAAGGGGAAAGTAAATAGCTGGTAACGAGCGGAAGATTATAGAAAGAAGGGGAAGGGCTATGAAAAAGGTAGTGGGGAAGGGATAATCTTAGAAAGATTTCTAAATGGAAGGAGAAAAGCACAGAAAGAGGGAAGTGGGAGGAAAAAAGAGAGAGAGAGGAAGAAAATGTTGTGATGGATGCCTGGCGGTGGAAAGAGAACCATCGTATGGGAGAGCAAAGTGAGTAGATCGCAGTGGTGTCATTTTGCGCGCGCGCGCGCGTGCGTGCGTGCGTGCGTGCGTGCGTGCGTGCGTGTGCGTGCGTGCGTGTGTGTGTGTGTGTGTGTGTGTGTGTGTGTGTGTGTGTGTGCGTGCGCAAAACACACTTGGCGGGTGTAGCGGTCTGTGGCTAGTCCAGGACATTTAACTCTTTCACCTCGATGACTTCATTTTGCAGACTGTTGTTGCTGCTCCCAGAAAATTGTATTTAGTTTGGAAAGCCTCCTGATAATCAAGGGGTTAATGAAGACTATGTTTAACCCCTCCAGCTGTGGAAGTCTGTCCTAAGCAAAACAAGATGGTTAAGAGAAAACACGAATTAAAAACACTACCTGTGATGTCCTCGGCCTGAAGGAGTGGCCTTATATCATCGGTTATATCATCGGAAAACATCGAGTTCCTCTTGGAGATAAACACTTGTGCACATCTGACTTTCACCCCGATTGGTTCCTTAGACCACTATGCCACTGAAAATACCTCCTGTAGCCTTTTGTTTTCATCTGACGGAATTGGGGTACTCTCACAATTTGAATACTAAGTCGTGGTTGCTTGAACTCCAATGAACCTCAGTTATTAAGCAGGAATGAATCTTCTTGGTTTCCAGACAGATATTTCCTTCAGTCTGACTACTTTTACCCATTGACTGAGATGAAGCGGGCTAGCGATCCTTGTCAGGTAAAAACAAACCGACTATAGATCCCTCTAACCCCAAATGCTGCCCTGGGACGCATCAGTCTTGCCGTGGTCGATGTTATACCAGTTATTTATACTTCATGACTCCCCCGGGGCGGAGGGAAAGGGAAGGGAGCCTCTCACAAAAATAGATCAGGAAGAAGCACACACACGGATAATACGTTGACCCAGAAATACATCATCATCATCATCATCATCATCATCATCATCACCATTTGAACCTGTTATTCATACCAAAGGAGGGAGACTGGTTAACATCTCGGTGATTTTTCCAGGCCAAAAACGTCAGTGGATATTAAGTCCATTCAGAAGCACACTTTTAGATACGTTTAGATTGCAGGTTAATCCAGGTAACACGCTTCGGGTTCCCAGCTGCTAAATAAATAAGGACAAGGGGAATCAAACAGACTATTAGGTGAACTGAGGTCATCGGAATCAGATGGGCAAATCAGTCAAACATAATTATGCTCATGGGTTTTATGTGGCAAAATGCTCTCCTCTTCGTAGGCTTCTAACACGAGCGAAAGTTAGCCTATAGTCCCGTGCAAGTATTATTTCACGCACGGTAATCATTCCTCATCGATCGTCAGAGATAATCCTTCCTAATGCTTTTCCTTTTACTTCCTCTTACTATCTATACCATATCCATTTTTCATGTAACTCCGTACATCACCACAGCCGACCTGGAACTATCTTTGAACTTTTGTTTGTGATTGTCCGCTGAATATTATTGTTAACTAAGTGTCTTGTCTTTACAAACCAAAATCATAAATCCCTTCAGTTCTAGGATACCATTTTTATATTTATGAGGCTGGCGCGGTGGTACAGTAAATATTATTGCTGACAAACTTATCAACCCAAGGAAGGCATTTTATATACTATTTTTTACTTCTGTATTTTTCTCACGTGAATTTGGCGGAGATTTTCGTCCTTTTGCAGTTTATTTTCTGGAGCTTAGTGGCAGAAGAAAATAATACTACGGCTGTACAGTCTTTCCAGAGACTGTCTTCCTGACTAGCACTTTATTCTATTGTTAATCTCTTGTAGCACCTCGGTATTCAAGATGGGGAGATGGCAATTTTACGTCCAGTTAATGAGAACAGATTACTGCCTTTTTTTAGGAGGACATCCTGGTAGTGATGTAATTAATGAAGGCTGTATCTAACTCTCCTCTTCGAAAAACGATCTACGCTGACTAAAACGGTGTGGTGTTAATAAGAATGATTAAAAAACATACCAGCAAAGTAGGAAAACTTAGATGAGAAAACTGACATTATAGTAGTAGACATTTAACTTATGGACGAACAGGATTGTTGTGTATGATGAAAAGAACAGACATACGAGATAAGGAGGATGTGACCGTGAGAGATGATGAAGGGGGAACTGAATGCAGGATGAAATCAGGGCAAAGCGACTGCAAAATCAGATGAGGAGCCGAGGTAGGGAGGGGATGAGGAGACATTAATATCCTTACCGTTGTCTCAATTCCATTTCAAGTGGAGATAACCCTATTAGGACGGTGACGTGATTTTATAGTTTCCTTTTTTGCTCCACAATTTTTTTTTTTCAGTCAGTTTAGAGGGAGACGTCCTGCAGAGAACGATTTAATGAAGGCTGCAGCAACTAACTCCTCTGTATACTTATATACAAAGACATCATCAGTATCATCAGTATCATTTTTCTTACACTCCACTGGTGCAGCTTAACTCTTCCAAGCTAATGCAGCTAGCAAATTTCCCCATAAACATATCAATGCTTTCTCTATATTTCATCATGTCAGCATATACCTCATGAATACCTGATACCTTCCCATTCTTCATTTTTTTCACGTATATCCTGTCAGCGGCTCATTCTGGGGCACTAGCTTCCTTCCTCCAATCTGTCCAGTAGGAGGGCGAGCTTGTTTATTTTATTAGTATTATTTACAATTTCCTGACAACAACATTCAGCTGCGAGGAGCCTTTCGAGCTGGAAGTTTACATACAGCCTTCATTAGCCTCTTCACTACATACATATTCAACTACAAGAATAAATTAGATCAAAACGATTCAGTACAACAACGCCTCACTGAACTTTGATCTTGACCCATGACCTTGACTTTTCATTGATCCTCAAAATCGAATCACCCTTCCCAACCCCATACGCGACTTATGTGGCAAGTTTGAATCAGATCAGGTCAGGCATTCTTGAGACTAGCGTGACACCATGAACTCTGACCTTGTTCCGTGACGTTGCCCCTATAACGAGGTGCACCAACACTGAATCACCCATTCCCAGACCCACACACACAGTACATCCATGTTTGATCCAGAATGAGTCAGGCATTCATGAGATCTTTTGTTTACATAGAAACACACATTCAAACTCCTTCGACGTCACTGATGACAAAGGTGAGTATAATCGTAACTAAAACAAGGAAGAAGACTAAAACGTACCAGTCCACACAAAAGATACCTCAAATTGGCCATTATAACCAGATCAGTACCCAAAATGAGCTAGAGCACTAAACCTACCGATCCACTCGAAAACGGTAACTCCAAAATGAAAAATCCGGCCAACGAAAGACAGACAGGACAGGAGGGCCGTGCGAGGGGCCGACTCCACCGCCGCCGCCGCACCACCGAGCCAAATTGCTTGTAAACTCCCGAGAACTTGTCCGCTCGGCCGTGTTTCCCCGAGAGGAACGAGGCGCGTAAATTGCGTGAGGCCCCCGTAGGTGTCGCTGTGAGGGTAATGGCCTTTTGTCCCCGCGTTACCATCACTCTCGCAAGGGAAATTATTGTGATTGCGAAAGGAAGAGGAGGAAGAGGAACTGTTAAGAGTGAATTATTTTGCTCGATTTGACTCGCGAATTAATATCGTTGAATTTTCTTGATTTCACGCTTATATTTACGAGTAGACTTCCATTTTTTTACGGTGATGATGATGATGATGATGATGATGATGATGATGATGATGATGCCTTACAACACGATTTCATCTTCACACACACACACACACACACACACACACACACACACACACACACACACACACACACACACACACCACTCCGCTTAATACTACCAGTCTTCCCACAGACCTCCTATCTTCTCCCTTAAAAATGTCAGCTCACACTACACACACATGCACACCATCCCACACATCTCCTCACATTATTCGTTCCACACACCAACCCGTACCATTCCATTACACACACACACACACACACACACACACACACACACACACACACACACACACACACACACACACACACACACACACACACACACACACACACACACACACACACACACACACACACACACACACACACACACACACACACCACTTTCACCTAACTCCTTCCGTGTCCCCTTCAGGAATCCGCACCGCCGCCTCTCAAGAACGAGCTCATCATGGACAGACTAGCGGCCGTCTCCTCCAGGAATCGCTACGACGCGCTCAAGAAGGAGGCGGCCGACCTTGAGAGACAGATCGCACAGCTGCAGGACGCCCAGGATACGCTATTAAGGATCCAGCAGAGGTGAGTGTCTTTCTCCCTCTCCTCACACTCCTATTCCCTTCCCCCACACACAGCCATCCCTCTCCCTCACACCCCTATTCCCTTCCCCCACACACAACCATCCCTCTCCCAACACCCTTATTCCCTTCCCCCACACACAACCATCCCTCTACCCACACCCCTCTTCCCCTCCCCTACACACAATCATACCTCTTACCTCCATCTCCCCAAAACAGTTGTAAAATACATGGGTCTTCGTTTTATTTTTCGCACTCTGGGGTTACTGCAGCCAGTCTGTCAAAGGAATGTGTCCAGGCATCTCGAAATGAGCGGATCTTGATTTTTACCTGTGTTGTTTGTCTTGTTCTGGGGAGGCAACTGTGACTAAGCTCTAAGCGGAGTTTCTTTCTTTGAGGTAGGGAAAGAAAGGAGTGGGAAAGTAGAAAGGGAGGGAGAGAGACGAGTGGGAAGGTAGAAAAGGAAGGGGAGAAACAAGAGGGAAGGTAGGAAGGGAGGGAGAGAAAAGAGTGGGAAGGTAGGAAGGAAAGGAGAGAAAAGAGTGGGAAGGTAGGAAAGGAGGGAGAGAAATGATGGTGAAGGTGACAGGGAGGGAGAGAGAGGATGATGGAGGTAGGAAGGGAGGGAGATGAAAAATAATGATTATATAGTGAGAACTTGGAATGCATAAATCGTACCAGCTCTTACTTGAAGCCGGAAACTGTGATCTCTTATATTTACTCCATGTCATCTTTCACCCCTTCACTACCAGAGGATTCTCCCGAACTGCATAATATCGTCCGGTGGTAGCACAAACAAAATGAAAAAGAAATCGTGGTATTGAAAGCGTCGGTGTTCAGTTGTGCTCCACTTTCACACTCTTCTCCACTCATATCTGTCTCACCCTCGCAATTCCACTTCTGAACGCCTCCTTCGCTCTGTATCCGGACATTCTCTCTTCCATCCACGTGTTCTCTTTCATTCATACACTGCATTTTGCTTTTTCGCACACTTTCAATACTATATTTCCTTCCCTTTCCATTTAGCCTAACCATACATTTTTCTCCTTACACTCCAATTTTTCTCTTCTCACATTTTTCCCATCCTTTATACTCTCTCCTCGTTTCCACCCTCTCTTGCTAATGTCATTCCGATCACATTTCTCTTATATACGCTTAATCTTCCTTTTCACGCTCTGCTTCCCCACCGTTAACACCTCGATTTATTATATTTTTCCACCTTCTACTTGGCCATTCTACGCACCTGTCATCTTGCACTCCATCTCGTCTCCTCACTCACTTTTTGCTTTACTTCCTCTCCTCTTTATTTCCATTCTTCTCCCATTTGCTCAATCTACACACCTTTCTCCATGCCCCTCTATACACTCCTTGCCCACTCTCTCCACTCTCACCTTACTCCCTTCCTCACCTTCCATTTAGCAATTCCGCACACTCCATCTTGCCTCCTCTCACACACTCTCTTTACTTGCAACCATTCTCTTTACACTTCTTTTTGCTTCTTCCCACATTCATCCCGCACCATTTGCACTCACTTTTCCTTATGCCCTTCATTACCTCCCTGTAAGTCCTTCCTCTCAATTTCTTCCACACTTGTACGCTCCATCTTACCTTCTCATGCACTCTTTCCCATCTCATCTTCACTGCCTCGCACCCTTTTCATTTCACTCTATTTTGCCTCTTCAGCCACTCATTCACCACAAATTACTCTCTCCGAGTTTCCTTTTCACTGTCCACCGAACCATTGTGCACACTTCTTTCTCTCTACACACCATTTTGCCTTTTCCAACCCTTTTCTTTCTTTCCTTATCTCCATCTTCACTTCCCCTTAACCATTTCAACACCATCACCAACACCCCCGTTTTCCTTGCACAAATGCACACACGTTTCCTTGCTACCCGTTCAGAACCGCTGGGTCTCCAGAATAGAAAAGCTCTTTCATAATGGTCGCCGATTTTGTTGCCGATAACGTTATGCCGCGCCTCAGAAGCACAAAAATCCTTACCGTGTTTCCGAGAGAGAGATTTTATCCCATCGAACTCAAGGAAGAGGAGTGTGCTTGTGAGTAAGGAGTGGCAGTCTAATCGGTTTCAAGTGCTTGGTGGTATTGGGGATCCTATTGAACTGTGGGACACCTCTCGATGTAAACGTCTTGCAGCGATCGCGAAATGTTTTGGAGCTAGGCCAAGGTCAGGGAGGTAGGGAGGGAATTTTGTGCTTGATGTATCTCCAGACATTACGGAGAGGAGTTCATGCTGCAGTGCTGGGCAAGGTGCTAGAGCAGTGAAGGTTTCTGAGTCAGAGACCAAAAACTTTCTCCAGACAAACCGGAGCGAGGAACGTCAGGGAAATCACAGAGGTAGAACATTTTTTGCTGGTTCATGTTTTATACTTCGATCTTATTACCTCCTAAAAAAAAATCAATAAAAAATAATACTACGCTGAATCTACATTCATGGCTTACCGTTCCTGTCAATGGATGGTCAACTCGTGACAGGAAAGGATGGATTTACAGCTGAATAGGCAGGAATTGTTGGGGCAGCTGTATGATGAATCTTTCCAAAAGCAAATTTCCCTCAGTCACTGGGAGTCCATTCATCATTTGACAACACCGAACCATTTCTTGCTGAGGTTACGGATATTGTGGCTGGTTTGGGGAATAGGATGGAATCTCTAGTGTTTTTTTTTTTTTCAATACAGAAAAGGAGAAACGAAGAACTGAAACCAGCAACCTTTATCCGTCTCAAGGAGTTGGGCAGTTACCCCATCTTAAGATTAATTCACTTCGAGTTTCTAGAAGACATTGTGTTTCAAAGACTGGAGGTAATTGGTAGAGGTAAAATAGAGGACAGTTTCAGAGCTGACTAGTTGTGTACATAAATCTCTGAATAATACCAGTCAAGTCTTGCATCAGTGGGCTGAATAGAAGATGGCTAAGGGTGTGTGGAAAGGTAAGTACTGCGTGTATGGCAAATTGAAGCTTCCTGTAGGCAGCTAGAGACTTCGTGATTAAAGAGTTGAACAGGGCTGTAACTATTCTGTGGCGGAATAGCACCATCTGTCTTGTTCAGGGATGGATTTGGTCATCGCTGTCTACAAAGGATATGGACTGTCATGTTGCTCACCCAGCTTTCTCCTCACACACACACACACACACACACACACACACACACACACACACACACACACACACACACACACACACACACACACACACACACACACACGTCCTGCCCTCCCTTCGTCTTCCCCAACTCTCTCAGCATTGTAATTATTTCGCTCCCATTCCCACCTCACCCTCCCGATTCTACCCCACACATCTCATAAGAACTTCCTCGCCATCTTACATTCTGATCCTCATTTACCATCCCAGAGTTCAGCGACGTGCAAAATTTCCTGTGTGTTCATATTATTCTCGACAGGCTGGTTAAATCTCGGGTCGCCCCTTGCACTCCGGCACCTTTAGAGGGACGGTAAATCATAAAACTCTGCGGTCACAACTCGCCAGATTTCACAGCCTGTGCGTGTTTCCCCTCCTAAGATGGAAGTGGGGATGAGAGGAGGGGGCGGGGGAGAGGAGGGCTGGGAAGAAGAGGGAGAGGAGTGAGAGGCGAGTGAGAGAGAAGAAAGAAGAGAGACGATAGAAGGAATGGAGGAAAAGAGAAAAGCAGGAGAGGGGAGGGAAGAATGGAGGGAGGGGATAAGAGGGGGGAAGAAGAAGGAAGGATAAGAGGAAGTGAAAGGAGGAGTAGAAAGCGAAGAGCCGGAGGGAGGGAATGGAAAAGGGGATGATAGGAAAGGTGTAGAGAAGGAGTGAGGAGACGAAGAAGAGGAAAGGAGGAGGCTTGGATGGGAGGGAAATGGAGTGGAGATGTGAAGGAGGGAGAGGAGATGAAGTGGAAAGGTGAGGGGGAAGGGCAAATGTAGGAGAAGAGGAGAGTGGAGAGAGGAAGGAAGGGATTGGAGAAAGAGGGGAGGAGAGGGGGAAAGGAAAGGAAAAGCGGAGAATAGGGAAGAAAAAGAAAGCCAGGAGAAGAGAAAAACAGGGGAAAGGAGAAGGAATAGAGGAGAGAAGAAGGAAAGGAGGGAAGGAAGAAACGGCAGAGAGGAGGGAGGGGAGAGGCTAATGAAAGCAAACAGGAGGGACAAAAATAGGAAAGAAGGGAGGAAAGGAGAGGGGAAGAGAGCCATTAGGGAGAAAATAGGACAGTTAGATGGGGAAAGGAGAGAGGGAGCGAGGGAGCTGATGAAAGGGAGCGAGGCAATATAGGCAGGAAGGAAGGGAGCAAGGGAGAAGAAAGGAATGAATTAAAAAGCTAAGCAATAGGAGGGAAGCTAATGAAAGGGAGGAAGGGAGATTAAAGGAAAAAGCAGACGAGATAGAGATAGGGAGGAAGGGAGATAATGAGTGACATGAAAGGAAACACACACACACACACACACACACACACACACACACACACACACACACACACACACACACACACACACACACACACACACACACACACACACACACACACACACACACACACACACACACACACACACACACACACACACACACACACACACACACACACACACACACACACACACACACACACACACACACACATTCAGAGAGAGAGAGAGAGACAGATGGCAGGGAGAGAAGCTAGAGAGAAAGAGGGAAAAAGTTAGAAAGAGAGGATAGAAGGACTTAGAAAGGAGAAGAGGAAAGAAGAAAGGGAGAGGGAGAGCTGAAAGGAGGGAAGGAGAGAGAGAGATGGCGGAAGAGAAGAGGGAAGAAGGGAGTTAGGGGGATATAGGAGAGGAAGAGAGAGAATGGGGGAGGTAGGGGAGGGAGGGAGAGGATGGTGGAGGTAGGGAGGAACTCAAGGGAGGGAGAGAGAGGATGGGGGAAGGTAGTCACGGGGGGAGTAGGTGGGGGAGGGGGAAGAGAGGAAGAAGAGGACTCATTCTGACTACGTGACTAACAAAGGTTCACTACACTCCCCTCCAGTCCCTCTGCTTGGGTTCATATCATCATCATCATCATCATCATCATCATCATCATCATCATCAACATTAACCTCTTCCTCCTCCCCATCATCATCATCATCATGTTATTGCCGTCATTTCATCGTCATCTTGGTCATCGTCGTTGTAAATAATCTGAAAGTAATTCTCAATGGTCGTCGCCTACGTCTTCATCGCCATTAACGTCACCATCATCGTCTTTGTCCTCGTCTTAGTCATCATCATCATCATCATCATCATCCCTCATACAGTTCCCCAGAATATACATCATCATCCTTTCTTCACAGCCATAATATTCCACTTCCGTCTTTCCCTCACACCTGACACCTTCCTCTTTCACAACCAACTCGAGCATTCTCCCCCTCTCCCTCCATAATTCCCAATTTCCCTTGTCACTCTGGGCCCCATTTATCTCCCCCTCCCCTCCCCATTTCTCCCCCACCCCCTATAATTTCCCTGGGCTATGAATGGTGGTGACTGGCCGCGTTATTTTGGCTGTTTCTCGCCCGGGATTTTTGTGTTGGGAATTTTAGGCTGGTGTTGAGATGTGGGCAGGAGGAGAGTGTGTGAGGTGTGAGGGTGGGCGTGAGTGTAGCTGAGTTAGTGAGGTATGAGTGTGGGTGTGGGTGTGGGTGTTGTAAGTATGGAGGTGTGTATTTGAGGTGTGAGGGGGGAAGTACAAGCTGGTGTGGATGTGCGATTAGTAAGGTAGGTGAGAGAGAAGTCAGTAAGGTGTGAGGACGAGAATGGGGATGAAGCAAGAGAGAGGTAAGCAGAAGTGTGTGGTGCTGATAAGCCTGGTGTGGGAGTGAGTGGGAGAAACCGTGTGAGAGTTAGGACGAGAGATGAGGGTGTGCAGGAGAGGGAATAATGGGTGAGGTGCCAGAATGAAGGTGAAGAAAAGTTAAGTAAGCGTGTGGAGGGATGAGGCAAGGCTGGTGTGGGTGTGAGTAGGTGAGGGTGAGGGATGAGGCAAGTGATGGTGGAAATGAAGGGTGAAGTGAAGTGTGGGAATGAGGATGATGGTAAAGGTGAGGAATTAGATAAGTAAGCGTGTGTGGAGGTACGGCTGGGGTGGGTGTGTGGATGAAGACGAGGGGTGACGTGGATGAGAGTGGAGATTGTGAAGTGCTGGAGTGTGAAAGTGAGGCTGAGGAAGAAAGTAAATATAAAAGTTAAATCTGTGTGGGTGATGGTAGGACTGGTGTGGGTGAGACCGTATGAGGCCGAGAATGAGGAAAGAGAATGGTGAGAGTTGAGTCGGTAAATTCTGGGTGTGGAGGTGTATTGTGGGGGTGAGGAGAGGGTAAGTATAGGTGTGGATGTGGGTAAAGTTGGTGTGGGTGTGAGTGGGTGAGGGTGTTAATGGATAAACTGTACCGTGGTTATTGTGGTTGTGCAAAGGACTGAGGGGGACGCAGGGATGAAGAGAGGTAGGATTTGAGAACTGTGGTGTGAATATGGGAGAGAATATATAATGCATGAGGATGGAAGTACTGAATGAAATACAAGTACAGGGGTATATGAAGCAAGTAAGGGGTGCAGAAAACGTCGATTGAATTAGGATCACGATTTTTTTAACGAATAAATTGCATGAGTGAGAAATACAGGTGGGAATATAACATGAGTAAAATGGAGACTTAGACTGATTAATCCCTCACACCACATTGACGCCATTTTTGTTTATTCGTTCTTTTTTCTGAGGGTTTTAAGTGAAGACTATATCTAATCCCTCCAGCTCAAAATGTCCCTTCTAAGCTAATCAAAATAACCAAGATAATGAATGATAAAAATGCAGATGTCAAAGAAGTGTTGGGATAGACGCTGGAGATGATGAAAAGTAAAATGAAAATGAGTGAAGGTGATGAAGGGGAGCGAGAGGTGTGTTGAGGGCGGGGTGGGTTAGTGTGGGCGTGGAAGAAAAGTGATGGAGGTGAATTTGAGAACTGTCAGGGAGGTCGAGGGTGAGGAGGAATGATTGAGTGTGTATAAGGGAGAGAGAGAGAGAGAGAGAGAGAGAGAGAGAGAGAGAGAGATGGAATACTAAAGTGGACTAAAGGGAATACGATATGGATGACGAGGGAAGTTAAACGGGAGAAGAAAGATAAAAATAAAGTGGTAGAAATGGAGAAGGTGGATTACAGGGAGGGGAGGGAGTGGATTAGGGGTAGGGGAGGGAGTGGATAAGGGGTAGGAGGGCTAGTGGATTAGGGACACGGGAGGGAGTGGACAAGGGGCAGGGAAGGGAGTGGATTGCGGGGCAGAGGAGGGAGTAAATCGGGGGCAGAGGAAGGAGTGCATTAGGAGCAGGGGAGATAGTGGATTTGGGGCAGGGGAAGGAGTGGATTTGGGGCAGGGGAGGGAGAGGTGAGGGGCAGGGGAAGGAGGGGATGAGAGGGAGGGGGAGTCAGGGAGGGGAGAGAGTAGCTGTGAGGAAATTAGAGCAAGTATCTGGTGAAGGAGATAAGGACTTTGAGAAGGTCAGGGAAAAAGTTTGTGTGGGGATGGATGAATCGAGGAGTGGGCACGGATCGAGAACTGGAGAGAGGGGAGTGGCGATTTGAGAAATGGAGAGAGGGGAAAGGTGGATCTAGGAGAAAGGTGGAGTGAGGAAAGAAATGAACTGTGGAGTAGAATGAAGTGGGGAGAAGGGTTCGTTAAAAATAATACTGGATAGAAGATAGGGAGAAATTTGGGAGAGAAGGATCAGGGAAAGGGATAGATCGAGGAGTATGATGGATGAAGGAGTTAGGTGGATCGAGGGAAGGGATGGATCGAGAAGCAGAGTGGATCGAGGAGGCAGTGCACTGGAGAATGGTTTGGATCGACGAATGTGTTGGAGCGAGGTATGGGATAGATCGAGGGGAGGCATGGATCGAGGAAAGGGATCGACCAGAGAGCAGAATCGATCCAAGAGAGAAACTGGATCGAGAAATGAAGTGGATCAAAGACGCGAGTGGATCTAAGACCGTGGTGGATCGAGAAGGGGAACACATATTAGAGAACGGTAGATCCTGGATAAAATAAAATGAATCGAGAACAACTTATGGATCAAGGATAGAGATGGATCGAGGAGCAGAATCAATCGAAAAGGAAGATGGAGCGAGAAGAGGAGATGATGTGGAGAAAAGAAGGGATCTGAGAATGGTGAACCGTGGAGAGAATTTGGTAGGAACTTCAGACTTGAGAGAGAGAGAGAGAGAGCTAATTCAAGGAGAGGGCTGAATCGAGTGGCCGAAACACTGAGGAAAGAGCAAGACAAACTTCGAAAAGGGTTTTAATTAAGAGAGAGAGAGATAACTTTCAAGGGAAGTTATCTATCAGTCTGTCCGGCTGTGTGTCTGTCGGTCTATCGGTGCTCACTAGACTGTTCATTTTTTATCTATTTGTCACGCTGTCTGTTTGTCTAATTAAGTATCTATCTATTTATCCATCTATCTATTAATCAGTCTATCTGTATCTATCTGTCTATCTATCTTCTTGTCTGTCTGTTTTCTGTTTATGTCTGTCAGCCAATTTGTGCATCTATATATGTCTATCTACATATGGCTGAGTATTTGTCTGTCTGTACTTAGCCATCTTCATCAGTCCATCCATCCAACCATTCATCTTTCTTTTTTTTTTTCTTTTTTTAGAAGCAGCAAGAATTGAAAGAAGCCAACATCGTATTAAAGAGAGGTAGAGATAATTACTAAAGACAAAGAGATAATAAAGAAAAGAAAGAAAATAGAGAGAGAAAAGTCCCTTAATGAGGGGAAGGCAAAAATCGAGCGGAGGAATTAGTGAGAGGAAATTGCAAGAGATAAAGGTTATAGAAAATGAGAATCGGGGGGTAACTAACGCTTAATGGCCTACTCCGTGTCGCTGAGGAAAGAGGAAGGCATAAAACTGGAGAGAGAGAGAGAGAGAGAGAGAGAGATGTAAAGGTACGGTATGGATCGAGATAAAGGACGATGGTATTGAGAAGAAAAAAGAATGGTGAAGTTGACTGGTCTTGGAGTGTGAGGAGGGGAGGATGGTGAAGGAGAAAGAAGGAATGGGCTGTGGACTAGTGCCTATCGACTGCAGGGAAGTCATTAAGGCAAATCCAGCACTTACTAAGGCACAGTCTTCCCCTAGAACACGAGCCACAGTAGTCGACATTACACCCAGGTTCCCAACTATATTGCTAGGTGAATAGGCACAAGGTGGAAACAAACTTTGTCCATGAGTCTGACCGGGCAGAGAATCAAACCCCATTTCTTACATGCACGAGCTGAGTTGGGGGTGGAGGGAGGGGTAAGCTGGAAAATAAGGAAGGGAAGGTGGTGTGGCAAGGAGGTGAAGCGATTGGCGAGGTGAACAGGATATTTAAAAGGCACTGATTCTTGAAACATGGTGCAAAAGGAGAGAGAGAGAGAGAGAGAGAGGGGGGGGGGACAGACAGACAAACAGACAGACGGAGTGAGAGCGTCTTTAACTAACTACACTTAACAATAGTTCCAGACGGCAGGAAAAAAATAAGGAGAAGTATGGCGAAAGGCACTAAAAAATCTGTAATCAAGAAGAAAAAGTAAAACGTTTCCATCAGCCCAGCCCTCACCAAACCCACATTAAACTTTCCGAACGACTCATTCCCCTTCAAAAAAAAAATCTGAAAAACTTCGTGTAACCAGAGTAAATATAACTCTCTAATAAGCTCAAAAATGCTGTTGTCGTGTGGAAGAATTTAATTAAGCCCCTCAGAAATGGAGCTCTCCCCCACCCCCCAGCCCCCTCGGTGGTTTGTCGCTCGGGTGCCGATGATAAGACTCGGGTATAAACATTGATGGTTCGGGTTGGGAGGGTTTAAATGGAGTTAATTTTGGGGGTGGAGTGAGATGATGATGAAGCTGAGGGTTTGGGAGTGTGCTGGAGGTAAGGGGATGGTGTGGGGAGGGAGGGGGGACTGTGGGTCGTAGTGGTGGGGAGGAAAACGAGACTGGAATAGGCATAGGGATGATAGTAGAGGTGGTGTGGGAAGGAGCGTGGGTAGGGATAGTGGTGGTGTTGGTAGATGTGGTGTGGATAGCGGTTGTTTAATTCGTAACTGTAACATGGGTTAGAAAACAAGAGTGTAAGTATGGAGTAAGACTGTTAGTAGTGATGATATGGGTAGCGGGGTATGAGTGTGGGAAAGTAGGAGTGTAGGATAGGGGGCAGCTGACGTATCTGTAGTTGTGGTGTGGGTAGGAAGGTAGGGAAGTGTGTAGTGATGGTCTGTGTAGGGGACGAAGGTAAGGGTGAGTGGTAAGGAGAGTGAAAGAGAAACATGTACGTATAGTTATGGTGTGGGGAGATGGACAGGGATGTGAGTAGTGAAGGTGTAAGCAGGATGTGAGGGTGTAGGTAGGGGAATAGGAGTTTGAGTGTGGATAGGAGTAGGGGTGTGGGTTTTGGGGAGGGGTGGCAGAGAAGGGGTAGTTAGTGGTGCTGTTGGCGTTCGTATTGTGGGTAAAGGAGTAGGGATGTGGATGGTGTTGGTGCCAGTAAAGGATGAGGGTGAGAGTAAGAGTGGTGTGGGTAGGAGTAAGGATGTTGATATGGTTCGATTGAGCAGGGATGTGGGTAGGAATGTGGGGAGTGGCGCTGTGGATATGGGGCACGGGATTTGGTATTGGCGGTGTGCATAGTGGCGGTCTGGATGCAAAGTAGTGAATTATGAGGTGGTGTGGACTGACAAGTATGATGTGCCTTCCCTGCTAGGGTCTGGATACGTAGAGGAGAGATCTCTCATCCTAAAAGGTTTAATACATTCCAAATATCATAAGTACGTTCTCCATTTTTTTTTTGCCTCTACAGAACGGTAACTTACTGTACTGTATAATTCTTTCGTCCTTGCTGCAAACGATTTTTTTTTTTTTTACCAGAGATTTTACGAACTCGAGGGATTCGATAAAGTCTTCAAAAAATAGTACAAGATGGCTTTCCGATAATGAATAAAATCGTCTGGAGGCAGCAAAAATTGTTAAGAAAAACTACATGAGGTAAGAGATTGCTTGAGGCCAAGGTTTTTGGCGCCGGGTTTGTGTACATGATATCCACCATATTCTTGATGTTTTTTATGGAAAATAATTTAAATGGTATTAGCAATGACGTTTTTAAATGCATATAAAAATTTAGTAAAAAGCAAGACATACATACATATATATATATATATATATATATATATATATATATATATATATATATATATATATATATATATATGTGTGTGTGTGTGTGTGTGTGTGTGTGTGCGTGTGTGTTGAGACTAATGAGACTAATGATTCCTATATATTCACAAGAAAGTCCATTAGCCTAAGTATTCGATAACCGTAACGGAAATTTAGACATAGCACTGTCTTCTCCATTGCACGAAGAGAGGGCTCCCTGAACTGAATAAAATCGTCAGGCAATAGCAGGAATGAGATAGTTACGGTAGTGTCTCGTCGCCACAAGGATAAAAAGCACCGTATCTGCAGGTAAAATACTGAATATGGAAAGACTTTCATAGAACTTACACCTTAAATATATAAGGACGATGTCATACTAAAGATATTCATAAGTAAGGTATTCCTGCATAATACTGGACACGACGAGGCATTCATGGACTTTACGCAACATCTAAATGCCGCTTTGCCTTGCTTAACCTTGCCCTGCCTTGCCCCGCCTTGCCCTGCCCTCAACTTCCATCCACTGCTCTGGCCTACCTAAGCCTTCCTCCCCGCCATGCTCTGCCCTAAACTTCCTTGCTCTATCCAGAACTTCTTTACCCTACCATACCCTACCCTGCTCTAAACTTCCTGGTCTTAACGTGTCCTATTCAACTCACAATCCCTTGCCCTGCCCTACACTTCACTGCCCCATCTTGTCCTGCACTAAACATAGCTGCCCTGCCCTGTTCTACACTACGCTAACCTGCCCTGGCCTGCCGTACCTTCCTCTCCCCTCCCTACCGTACAGTACTCAACAATACTACTTCCTAACCAGCCTACCTATCTCGAACCCTTCCATATCTTAATAAACGTACCTATCTCCAGCCTACCCTAATGAACTTACCTAACCCTGCTGTACCGTATCTGCCCTAACCTACCCTGCTCTAAACTCCCCTACCTTCCCCTACCCTACCCCGGCCCACCTTGCCCTGCTTGCTATTCAGTTCGGGCGGGCCACTCCTCCTCCTGGCCTCACGGTTCATTTGTCCCGCCCCGCACGTCATTTGTCCTGGGGGTCCTGTTGGTGTCGATCCCCCTCACTCCCTCCGTCTGTCTCGTCCTGCAGCTTTGGAGGTTTTCTTGCACCTCTTCCTCATCGATTTACTTTGCACATGTCACCTTAATACACTCTTGTATATTATTCATGGTTTTTCGTTACCGACGTGACTGTGCGCTTAACACAGACGACGATATTGAGATACGGTACGCAAAATTATATTAGTAAGGAAGATGTATGCAGCCTCCTTAATCGAAAAGGATAAGTTCTATTGAGTCCTGCCTCCCTGGGTAGTATAGAGGTAGGATAGAGAAGGATGCTGACTTGGGAAAGGCGGTACAGGAAAGCGAAGAGACAGGATACAGAAGAAAGAAAGAAGGGCACAGTGGAGCGAATGATACAGGATACAGAAGAGAGAAGGATATAGGTTGGGAAGGGTATTGGATACAGGGTACAGAGCGATGGGAATAATACAGGATTAAGAAGAATTCCAAGCAGGAATGGGTAAAGAACAGCGAAGAATACAGGTTAATATGTGTAAGAAGGGTTTGGAAATCAGCTCTGTTGATTCCTTCGCTACGAAAAGTCTCAGTAGTTAGCAAAAATCCCATGTAGGAATTATAGAAGACTTAATCGAACCAAAGTGGTTAATCTGGACAGAAACTAGCAGGTGCTGACCACCTAACCCTTTCAGCCCGAGGTCGTCTTTATAAGGTTATTCTACTGCCAGACTGTTTTATTAAGCTCGGGATATCTTTGTTCTGAAGATTAATGAAGGCTATATCTAGTCCCTTCATAACTAAATATTTCTCTAAAGTTTATTGAAATTGTCAAGGGGAAAGAAATATTTACAAGATAATAGCAGATGAAACTGAGCGGTGAATAACAGAGTGAAACGTTAACAGCCAATTTCATTTTACCCCTGTGGAGGTGTAGAGACCCCAGGCTAGGCTACCGTAGTTCAGTACATTTTAGGGAGGATATCAGTCTACTTCCTTCGGTAGGATTACGTGATCGAAAAATGGTAGGTGGTGCCAATCGTCATCCACTCATGGGGTGTAGTGCTGCCTAATTCTTCCTTCACCTATCTCATTCTTAATCTGTGTCTGCTCTCCTCTTTTTATTTCTCTCATTCCTTCCTGTCAATAATTATTACTCTTCTTTCCACTCTACCCCGCCAGTTATACCGCCAGTTTTTATTTAGGTTAATCAGTCAGTCTTCCCACTTCATGTGGCTCTACACTGAGTGATGTGTGATGGATTCCTGTAACCCAGGAACCCATTATAACACTGGGTGGTAACCATTTAACCAGATCAAGAAGTGATCTGTTAACTGGGTAGATAGACGCAAATGCCATGTCTCCCATGAACCAAACCTTCACACTTTTCCCCGCGCCTTGTTGTGGCCAGGCGCTGTCACTCACAGAGGAATATCGATTCACTGCACGGGACAGCCCTCCTGGGGCGGTTGCTTGCCTGTAGTTGATGTCTGCCCAGCAAGACAGACTGCGTGTGATCAACAATATGATGATCGAAAATCCTCCATTCACCTCTTGGGGATGGTACCTATGGAGGACCGTCACTCCGACTGGGGAGTTCTAACCACTTGTCCCCCAGGCACCTAGTGAATACAGTACAGTCACCTAAAGGGAGGGTACAGAGACACCTGTGTTTGAAGAATTGAGATCTGGGCAATATTTATCTTTACGTTTTGATATATCTAGGTTACCTATCGCCAGACGCCTTCAGTCACCCTGTTCTCTGCCATCAGGCTACCTTATCCAGCTCGCACCCCCCATTCTCACATACCTCTTCCCTCTATCCCTCCATCTCATCCTCGGTCTTCCCCTCCCCCTAGTCAGTGGCTCAGTCTCCATCTTCTCCACGTACTGTGTGTGTGTGTGTGTGTGAGTTAGATGTGAAAATTACAACACTATGTCTGATGATGCATTATGCAGATATAGTCAGTGATACAAAACAACACAACACACTGGCTACTGAATGGGGTCGTACAATGTAGCCTTTCAGAGCTCTTCGCCCTGTGCTTCAAATGTAACACTGCGCCGCACTGAGCTGGTATTAAGGCCTTTCACTGTGATAAGCATACCTATAATGGTACATTTTTCTCTGTGTAACCCTCTCATGGCGATGGCAGGACATGGATGCTTGCTTCCACTTATTTTTGGACGAAATTATTGAGCAAATATAAACCCTATGCAGTTTGTGAATCACGAATAATCTGTGTAACACATTTTCGGAGATGCTAAACCTTGGTAATTTATTTTTGTTAATTCTGACAGCTTTATTGAGCATTTAGGAACCCCACAGTCTTAACAGGTAATTTGTTACCAGAATTAATTCATTTGTTACATTCCTCATAATCGTATTACTTATTGGTTTGATTAATGAAAAGAATATTTCTCTTGCTATCAACTCCACACTCGCAGTCTCTCTCTCTCTCTCTCTCTCTCTCTCTTATATATATATATATATATATATATATATATATATATATATATATATATATATATATATATATATATATATATATATATATATTTATATACACACACACACACACACACACACACATACATACCTGCCTATCTGTCTGTCTGTCTATCTACTATCTGTCTATTTGTATCTCGCTTCCAATTCCAATCAGAATTCCAGTACCAAGTTCCCATTCTCTCTCCCTATCTCCCTCCCTTTATCTTTCCTTTTCCCCCTCCCTCTTTCTTTCTCTCTCCTTCTCCCTCTCACTCTCCCTCTCCCTTTCCCCCTCCCACTTCCTCTCCCTCTCCCTTTCCCTCTTCCTCTTCCTCTCCCACTCCCTCCCCCTCCCTCTCGATCGTCCCCTCCACCTTCCATTCACACTCACTCATGCCCAAAACTGGTCTTCAAATCAAATATTCTCTGTTTAGAAATCGAGTTGTGAGAAGCGTCCTCTCATCTTCACCTGAGTTTCATGTTTCCTCTCCCCCCTGCCTTTCCCCTTTTCTACCCTCCCCTCTTCATCCTCCTCTCTGTCTTCCCCTCGTCTGTCTTACCTTTTTTCCTCTCTTTTTCCCCTCTCCCCTCTCCTTCCCTCCCCCTTCACTTTACCCGCCTCTCCTTCTTTCACTTTATCCGACTTGCCATCTCTTTCCCGTTCCCCTTCCCCTCTAGTTTTTTTTCCCTTTCTCCCTCCTCTCGTCTTCCCCTCCTCTATTCTTCCTCCTCCTCTCTGTTTCCCCATCCCTCCCAACTTCTCCTCCCTTCTGCTAGTCCCTGCCCTCTCCCTCTCCCTTCCCCTCCCCAGTTTTTCCTCTTCTTCCTCCCCCCTTCCTCCACGTTCCCCCTCTCTTTTCTCGTATTCCTCCCCTGACTTTTCCCCTTCTCTCTGACTTCGCCTGCCCTTTACCTCTCCCTCCTTTGTCTTTTCCCCATTCTCTTCTCTCCCTCCCCATCCCCGTTTCTTTTCCTACTCTTCCTTTCCCATCTCTCCCCTTTTTTTCTCTTTTCCTGCCTACCCTGTCCTCTCTATATTCCTCTCCCTCTCAGTCCCCCTCTCCTTCCCTAACTTCCTCTCTCTCTCTCTCTCTCTCTCTCTCTCTCTGTCTATCCCCCTCTCCTTCTCTGTCCCCTTTTCCCTCTCTCTCCCCCCGTCCCTCTTTATCCCCCCCTTTCCCTCCTGCCCTTTATCTCCACCTTCCCTCTAAATCACAAAATGGTAAATCAAGGCCTTACTTTTTACCAGGCAGTTATGGAGAGCTGATGGTTATGAGATTGAACTAGCCTGCATCCCACATTACAGAGTGCAGTCAGCAGAGAGGCTAGAAACGTTCTGTGGGGCTTAAGTCTGATTAGCCTGCATACCACATTCTAGAGTGCAGTTAGCAGCGTTACGGGGAGGCCATAAAGGTTCCCTCTTTGTCACCTGCTGGAGATGTTACCGTCACGTAATTGGGGTTATGCCTTCCTTTGCACCCAGTGACGTCCCTTTGTTATTATTATTCTTGCTTGTAACAGACGATTTTATTCAGCCTAAGGGACGGGTTTTGCAATGAAGGGGTAAGTGATGGGTATATGTAATCCATCCCACCGAAAAGCCTCTCTCGGGCTGAATAAAATCGTCCGGAAGTAGCAAGAATCAGCGATCAATTGGAGTGACCATATCGAGGCGGTCGAGTATACAGTCCTTTTATGTTTCATTCTGGCTGTGTGTTTTTCTTGCTGTCCTCAGTTTTTTTTAATTTTTTTCCAGAGGCGAGAATAATATTTGCCACGCGGCGAAGGTCTGAGCTGCCGGAAACTGGGGAGCCTATTAATTTATTCATCTCATTAAGGTTTCACTCCTGTTTTTTTCACGTTCTTTTTAAACATTTCTTTACCCATCGTTTATTACGGATTTTATGTAAACTTTTCACGACGAGGACGCTATGCTCGTTCGTCCTAGATCAGGGTGACTTTATTCGGGCTAAGAGAGAGAGAGAGAGAGAGAGAGAGAGAGAGAGACTTTGAACTTGGGGGGAGGGGTAGAGATAGCCTTCTTTAACCCCCTTACAGCAAAAGGTTTCTCCTAAAATGAAAGCAATTAGTGTGGGGAACAGCAAGAATAATGTTATAATTACCTCCTCGGACAGTATGGGTTAATTGGGTCTAATTTTACTGCACTATTTAATCTCTATCTCCTCACTGCAATGACGTGTTCTTTAGTCCATTCTTTCTTCCTCCTTTGTTGATTTATTAAATTTTGGACAAACTCTTCGAAGCAGAGGGGTTTAGACACAGCTTTCTCCTCCTCCCTCACTACAAACCCCCTGAGATGAATAAAATCGTCTAGAGGCAGCAAGAATAAAGTGACAGAATACCTTGCTTGACTCGGGGGTTCAGCGTCTAGGATTGTATTGTATTGTTAATGGTGCTGTGTGTGTTTCCTGTTTCATACTTCTTTGGGTATGTGTCAGTTTGAATGAGCGTTAAGTGTGTGTGTGTGTGTGTGTGTGTGTGTGTGTGTGTGTGTGTGTGTGTGTGTGTGTGTGCCAGAATATTCATGTATGAGGGAGAGGCATTGGGAGAATGATTTGTGTTCCTCTATGATTCAACGTGTATATTTCTCACACACACACACACACACACACACACACACACACACACACACACACACACACACACACACACACACACACACACACACACACATGCCTCCCCAGGTAGTGATTTTTGTAATGACTAAATGAAAAAGCGTATTTCATCTCTATTGCATCTCCTACATTCCCTTTAACTCTCTCTCTCTCTCTCTCTCTCTCTCTCTCTCCCCTCATTTATGCCGCCTCTCCCCTCACCATAGTCTCTCATCTGGCTCATCTACCCAAATACGCCTCGTCTTTCCCCTCTACCCTCTTATTTATTCCCTCTCCCCTCACTACAGCCCCTCACCTGTCCTATTTAACTACCCTTATGTCCCTCTCCCCTCCTCTCTCCCCTCTTTCTTCCCTTCCACCCTACTTTCTCCCCTTTTCTCTCCCCTCTGTCTCCATATTTCCTTTCATTCTACCCCCCTTTCCCCTTTCCCCACTTGTCCATTATTTCCCATCTCTCCCCTCCTCTTTCCTTTTCCCTCCCTCTTCCTCTCTCTCTCTCCTCTTTCTCCACTTCCTTACTCTCTCACCACTTTCTTCCTTTCTTCTCTCCAGTATCCCTCTTTTTCTCCCTTCTGCTCCCATCTCTCTTCTCTCGTTAACCTTCCTTCGTCCCCTCCTTTTTTTTCTCTCTTACCCATTTCTACTCCTCTCTCTCCCCGCCTCTCTTCACTTTCCTCTCTCTCTCTCTCTCTCTCTCTCTCTCTCTCTCTCTCTCTCGTCTTCCCTTCTTTCCCCTCTTCTCTCTTCTCCACTTCATCCCTCTTCACCTTTTCTCCTCCTCTTCTCCATCCTCATCCTGTTCATCTTTCCCCTTCTGTCTTTCCTTTCCCTTCACTTCTACTTTCCCTTTTGGTTTTTCCCTCCCACCCGCCTCTCATTTTCCTTTCATCTCTCCCTTTCTTCTTCCCTCTGTCCCTTCTATCTCTCTTCCCCTCTCCCCTCTTCTTTCACCCTTGTCTTTACCTTCATCTTTTCCCTTCTCTTCTTTCTCCTCTCCTCTATTCTCACCACATTTCCCCTCTACTCGTCCTTTTTAGCATCCTTTCCCCTCGCCGTACATTTCACCTGCCCCTGCATGCCATCCTTACGTCCCCTCTGGCCGCCCCGTTCCCCTCAGCCTTCATTTCCACCATCTCTGTCCCCCATTTTCATTTCTTCTCCCCATCACCACCCTCTCTGCCCCTCATTACCATCCCCTCTCCCCTTCCCTCTTCTCTTCCCTATCCCTCCCCTCTCCTCCTCCCTTCCTCTTTATCCCTTCCCCTCATATTCACGCCCTCTGTCCCCATCCCTCACCTCCACCTTCTCTTCTTTCATTTCCACACCCTCTTCACTCACTCACTCACAGTTCTTTCCTTCCATGTGCACCCTTTTCCATGCATTTTTACACCATCTTCATTCATTTCCACCTCTCTTCCCTCGTTTCCACCCCTCCGCCCTAATTGTCAACCCTTCTCTCATTTTCATCCCTTCTCCCCTCATTTCCACCCTTCTCCCCAAATTCCTAGCTCTTCTCTATTCATTTTCATCCTTTCTTCTTTCATTTCCACCCCTCTCCTCTCATTTCCACCCCTCTCCCCTCATTTCCACCCCTCTCCCCTCATTTCCACCCCTCTCCCCTCATTTCCACCCCTCTCCTCTCATTTCCACCCCTCTCCCCTCATTTCCACCCCTCTCCCCTCATTTCCACCCCTCTCACCTCATTTCTAATTTCTCCCCTTATTTCCATCTTTTCTCCCTTATTTTTACTCCTGTGACTTACTTTTCACCTGTTCTTCCTTCATTATCACCCTTTCTTCCCTCATTTCCTCCCCCCTTCTTCTTTCATTCCCCCTCCTTCTCCCCTCATTTCCTCCCCCCTTCTTCTTTCATTCCCCCTCCTTCTCCCCTCATTTCCTCCCCCCTTCTTCTTTCATTCCCCCTCCTTCTCCCCTCATTTCCTCCCCCCTTCTTCTTTCATTCCCCCTCCTTCTCCCCTCATTTCCACCCCTCTCCCCTCACCATGGCCTCTGACCCTCCTTAACTAGCAAAATACTGTTACGTCATTCCCCTCTGCCTCCGTTTTTCCCCTCCCTTCCTCTCTCCCCACCCCTTCTCTCTTCTCCTCCTCCTCTCTCCCCTCTCCTCTTCTTTTTCTTCTTCACATTCCCCTCTCCCCTTATGTCTTCCATCTCCCTCCTCTTTTTCTTCTCTTTCGCTTCTCTTCTCTTTACTTTCTCCCCCTACCCTTTCCTCATCCCCCTTCCCTTCCCTCTCTCCCCCTTTTTCCCCTCTCCCCTCCTCTTTCCCCTCTTCCCTACACCCTTCCCACCTCTCCCTACGTCCCTTTTCTTTTCTTTATTCCCTCCTCTTTCCTTTCTCCCCTCTCTTTTTCCCTCTCCTCCCCCCTTTCCCTTTCCCGTTCTCTTATCCCTTCCTCCTTTTTCTCTCATCCTTCTCTTTCCCCTCTCCTACCCCCTCTACCCTCATTTTCACCCCCTTTCCCCTTACCATAGCCGCTCATCTAACTCAATACCCTCACATTCTCCCCTCTGTATACCCTCACGTCCTCCCCTCTGTATACCCATATCTTCCTCACCCCTTCACTACCATCACGACGTTTTTCATTCATCTTTGTTATTTCAGTAGATTTTTGTCAGCTTAAGAGCCCCCAAGTGGAGAGGTAATTCCTGATGACTGTATCTAACCCCTCCAGTTCGAAAAATCCATCCTGATGTTAGGGAAATCGTCTGGAGGCAACAAGAATACAGCTTTAAAAAACGTCCACGAGCTGAAAGGGTAAATAATATCCCTCTACTTCCCCTCTCTTCACAAATTTTTAACCACGTTCCCCTCGCCATTGCTTGTCAAGTGGTCAAAAAAGCGACTTGCCGTTCGAGATAACACGAGTTCAATCAGAAGCCGGGACAGAGAACTTTTTAATTATTTAGATTTCGCTAAAAGAGCTGACTGATCTTCCAGCAGGTCGACTGACATGCCGTAAAAACATCCCTGCCAATACCATCACTCTCATACCGTCACACGTATTCAGTATGGACGGTGGGTAGTTTTGTCGAAGTGCTCGCTAATGATGTGTCGTATGTAGGATGGCTACTAATGAACAAGAAGTAAATACCAAATCTTTTCTGCGATTAGGACACATTAAAAGACAAAAGCCTTACCCCTCTCGTGTCCCATTTCAGGAGCCTCGAGTCGTCCGTCTTCAACAAGGCCAACGAGCTTCAGGAGGACATCAGCATGAAGCGCTTCGACCTTCTAGTCGCCCAGGTTCACCTCTCCGCCGTCAGGTCACAGGTAGGTTAATTGGACTGTTGTTATGAGGGAGATGTGAGGGGGAAATAGGATTTTACGAGGGGAGCTAGATTCTCGCAGGGGAAATTAAGTTTTGCAAGAGGGGACAAAGGTGTTTCTGTGAATTAAAAACTAAATCCAGAATGAAGTGCTTCGGAATCTTCTTTGCAGGTAGGTCATAGGTACTGTAGCGTGATGCGATCGTTGTTGCGAGAGGGGGAGGGTTGTTACGAGGGAGAATGGATTGCTGAACATGAATTAACGTTACTGCAAGGAGGAGACAGGGAATATCAGAGGGAAATGTGTTCTTGCAGGAAATACATCATCATGAAACATTTCAATCTCTTACTGGCCCAAGTTCACTTCTGTTCAGTCAGGTCACGGGGACAGGACTGCATTTACTAAAGGAAATAACTCTCTGGGGAAAACAAAGGAAAGAAATACTGCTGAAATGGAGGATGAATTGTTCTTGCAGAGAATAAGAGTAATAAGAGGGAGAAAATGGTATATAAGATCGTGTGGACTTTTTAATGGGATTGAAAGAGAGAGAGAGAGAGAGAGAGAGAGAGAGAGAGAGAGAGAGAGAGACAGACAGACAGACAGACAGAGACAGACAGACAGACAGACAGAGACAGAGACATTGGTTAGGTAGGTAAACTGATATTTAGACAGATGGATTGATTGATCGATCGCTAAATAGACATATAGATAGACAGACAGATAAATAGCGAAATCTTTACTTGACTGATGATAGATATAGAGGTAAGAAGGTAGGTTGGTAAGTAGGTAGGGAGGTAGGCAGGTAGATATACTGATGTAGATAAATGACAGAAAGACAGATCCAGGCGTCTCATCCTGTAATGGAATGGCCACAGAATCCTTCCCTCCTCACTAACGATTCCTCCTGCCTCAACACTCCACCAGCCTCTCATCATTTCCTACACCACCATCCCTCCGCCTTGTTGTTGTTCGTCTACCTCTCCTTCATTCCAGCCATCCCACTTTAATACACTCTCTTAGTCAATCTCTCTCTCTCTTTCTCTCTTTCTCTCTCTCTCGCTCATATCTAAGAGGCATACTGAACTCTGAAAAGGAATACAAGCCTACTTCATCCCTCCACCTTGTTCCGGGTCCTCCTCTTCCAAGCCATCCTGTCCAAAAACACTCCCTTCATCAAAATCTCATCCCCCATATTACGTAACTCCATATAAAGAAATCTGAACCTCCTCTGTCACTCCTCCTTGCTCTCGGTCCACGTCTCCTTCAGCAAAAACAAAATTAAAAGGGTGTACTCGATGCTTAGAGGGGTTAGAGGAATATGAACCTGCTTTAATGACACCACCTTGCTCTCCTCTTTGCTATCCTTGTCTTATTCTCGTGGAATATTAACACCCTTGTAGGAGCTGCTTACCATGGATCAACCGGCCTATTGAAGTTGACCTCTTCTGTTATATTCTTATGTCTGATTACGTACCCTTCCTCCTACAACCACTTATTATCATCATCACTCGTACGCCCCACGCTCTCAACCACTCTCTTAAATCAATCTCTCTCTCTCTCTCTCTCTCTCTCTCTCTCCAGGAAATCCAAAAATGAGTGTGTGGGAGGTTTATTGATGTTCTTTTGTTTGTCTTATTGCGGGCCAGGTGCTCATTATGACCCGAGGACTTGTGCTGTTTTTCTTACATTGTTTTATTCTGGTTTTCTTATTTTTCCATTTTTGGTTCATTTTTACGCTATTTTCCTTTCTGTTCTTATTTCATTGCTTTCCCTTCCTGTTCCATTAAACGGTTTCTGTTTTCTTACTTTGTTCTTTCATTGTTTTCCTGCCTTTTTCAATTATATTTCTGCTTTTCTTGCATAGTTCCCCCTTTTATGTCCAAATCGTCATGTCTGTATGGAATATATATATATATATATATATATATGGTCTGCCGTTTTTCTTATGCTGTTGACCTGTTTATCCTTACATTTTATTGGCCATCTCCATGCTGCCCTTATTGTTAGTAGCATTTCCTTTCTTGAATTCTTTCTTTCTTTCCTGTTTAATTGCAGCAAGCATTTCTACCTATCAGCATTAACCAGTTCTGACCAAAGCTAGACACAATGACCAGCCTATGACCTAGTTGTGTCCGCAAGATTTTGGTTGCTAGGCAATCACGCGTTGCCTAGCAACGGCCCACTTAGCCCCTCTGTGGCCGTGGGTCAGGAAATTATCGGGACCCAGTGGCCGGGCCAGGCATCATTTTTTTCACATTTCGAATATCGATTTTTTTCTATATCAAATTAAAGAGAAACGTCTGACGCACCAGGCAATGCAATTTTTAGCTTCCCAAACCCATTCCGTGCTCCGCAATGAAGAGTGAAAAGTTTCGCAAAATGACTGCGTGCACGCCAGTGAAAACTAAACAGAGGAGCGAAAAAAAAAAAAATGCAATTAAAAAAAATCCATATTTTCACTCCCTAAAAAATTTCGATGATGCTGAAATGGTTTGAAATGACTAGATAGGTGTAGTCCGAAAAAAAAATCAGTACATAATGTGGGAGGTGTCATAAAATATTTGTTTTTCACATTTTTTTATGTTTATTGTGTTTCTGCAACTATCGAGTTATTTCTGTTGTCTGATGGTTTAGTTTGTGTCCAGAGAGAGGTGAGAGATGGTATTTTTAGACTTTAACCAGGTAAGAGTTCTCCTTTGTATGTACTGGCTGAATCGTAACGGCCCACATAAAGTATAGCTGGCCATCGTCGCCTACCGGCTTGTTACATTATTTTTCTTACATTGTTATCCTGTTATTTATATTCTCGCTTGTTTTCTTTACAGTGTTTTATTGTTTTTCCTTTCTCTTTCATTGTATGCTTGTTTCATTGTTTTGCTGTGTATCTTGCATTATTTTCCAAGTTTTAGTTTTTCTTGCTTATTTTATTTCATTCTTACACTTTCCCAGCTATATGTTTCTTGTTTTTATAGCACCATTTTCATCTCTGCGTCAGTTCCACTTGAAATTTCTTGAAAGATGAAGTTTTAGCTATGGCAGGTAAAGTTTGGAAGGTGCACGTTATCACGGTCTATTGGTTTTCTTACATTGCTTTCCTGTTGTTTCCTTCAGACAGTTACTTGTCATCGTTATATCTTCATTTTTCGAACGTGATTTTTTTTAGAGAATTTTAGTCATGTCAGACACCCTTAGATCCACCAGAAGTCATCTCATTTTCGCAAAACTTGCTATAGTAATGTGCAGAGCATACGAAAAATCATTGTACACTAGGAGACAGGAAACGTGGCAGAATGTGATGTGACTGGAAGGGGTGATGTTCTGCAGTGTGAGATGTGTTTGAGGTGTGGCAGTGTCAGGTTTGTGTAAAGTGAGCTACAGTGAATTGTAGTGAGGTGTTTCAGTGTGAGAGGTGTTTGAGGTGTGGCAGCGTAAAGTGTGTATAAAGTGAGGTAGTGTGAAGTGTGGACTAAACTGTGCATGTTGTGTGGCAGTGTGAGGTTTGTATATATAAAAAAAAAAAAATGGTAGTGAGAAGCGTCGTTGTGTCTTGTACATGCTCAGTGACTTTTCCAGTCTTCTTTGTAAGGGTCGCTCTTAAACATCTTTTAGAGCGGAACTTAGGGCATAATCTACGGTTCCTTGCACTATATATCATGTGTTATTCGCAGTTACCCATGAGATACTCCGGGCAAAAATGGAGCAAAACAATAAACAAACAAGAGAGGATAGACTGGAGTCTCTCTTTCTCTCTCTCTCTCTCTCCCCCCGGTATGCTTTGTCCCAGTGATGCATCCAGGGTGACCGATTGGGAGGAAAATTTCACCTGTCTTGCATCATCATCACCCTTATCATCATAATCATCATCACCACCCTCATCATCATCACCACCACCACCCTCATCATCATCATCACCACCGTCACCACCACCACTATCATCATCATCATCATCATCATTATACCTACAGACAGATTCATGAAACTTGCTCATTGTTACAGTATAGAGTAGGCTAATATAGGGGTACAGTTGTTATAACCTCCCACTCCCTTCCATTTAACTCTTCATCTTTCGTCACGCAGAGAATAAGTGGACATTTTTATTGACATGATAGTATTCCTGCCCGCGTTACCTCGGCATGAAGTCTGAAAGAAATTAATACTAATACATACCACACAAGGGAGAGATAAAGAGCGTTCCGGGCAAGAAAGTGCAGCTGAAGTTAGAAACAGCGACGTGAAATACGAAAATAGATTCACAAGCCAACGATCAGTTCCGCGTCGAAAATACGAGTTGTTATTGCAGGAAGGACAAGGAAAATAAAATGCAGAAGCTCCCCTTATCGTGTTCTCTTTGCAAAAACAGGTAATGGCTATGACAGAAATGATGGCAAATTTGTGAAACTGGGTCAAGGACAGCTAAGGAAAAAAACATTGCCTCGTGTGGCTGTAAGGGAAGACTTCGGCAAAGTTTTATGTCATCCATATAAATAAGAAATGCATAGAGCAATTCCAACTCGAGCTGGAGGTGAAAATTCAACTCGTCTACATTAGAAATCAGTTTACGAACAGTACCTA
This sequence comes from Coenobita brevimanus, assembly GCF_032717465.1. NCBI lineage: Eukaryota > Metazoa > Arthropoda > Malacostraca > Decapoda > Coenobitidae > Coenobita > Coenobita brevimanus. The sequence continues at coordinate 56,804,100 of NC_137008.1, forward strand.
CCATTGTGATGATTAGCTTGCACTACAAATGTTAATATGTTTTCTAATATAAACAAAAATATAATGGCACAGAACGCCGAATATATACTAGTATATATATATATATATATATATATATATATATATATATATATATATATATATATATATATATATATATATATATATATATATATATATATTCAGGTTACAATCTTGCGGGTGTGTTGCTATTCTGACAACTAGTTTATGCAGCAAATTTCAGTGATTTCACCTTTAACGCAGCGACATTTGTAGCGACATGCGTGCGTGGGTAGCAAGGGGGGGCTAGGGAGAGACGGGGAGGGGGACAGGAGAAAGGGGGCAGAGGATGGGTGGGACGGTTAGTGGGGCATATGTGGGGGAGATGAGGGGAGTACAAGAGGGAAAAAAAATAGGTAATCTCGTTGGGAAAGGGGGACAGGAGACCAAAGGAGATAAACAGGCAGGAGACACAGACAGACGGGAGACGCAAACAGACAAGAGATCAAGAATTAAACAGGAGAACATCATAGACAGACAGGAGACGAAGGGAAATATGCAGGCAAGAAATAAACACAAACAAATAAGAAACCAATAGAATCAGACAGGAAACGAGGACAAGCACATGGAACAACAGGAGAGAAGACAAAGAACAAGAAAAACAGACTACAATACAGACAGACAGGAAGCAACATAAGGAGACAGGAGAACTAGGGAGAAGACAGGAGATCGAGGCAGAAGACAGGAGAAGAAAGAAAGATAGGAGACAGGGGAAAAAGCGAAACAGACAGACAGGAGACAGACAGGAAACCAAGAGAAGGAGACCCCGGAAGAGAAGGCATTCATATAGGGTGAGGAGGAGAGGCAGGGGAAGAAGACTAAGGGAAGTGAAGGAAGGGAAAAAGGGAGGAGGTGAAGGGACGGGAAAGGACTGCTGAAAGAGAGAAAACGAATGGGGGCAAAATGAAAAAGGGGGAACTGGGTGATGAGGAGGAATGGGGATGAAGGGAAGAAACAAAGGAGGGTTGGTAATGGGGGTTGGTAGCAAGAAAAGGAGGGAAAGAGACAAAGGGAAAGATGCAGAGGGTAGGAGAAGAAGGTGAGGGAAGAGGTTGTTGTTCATGTTGAGTAATAAGGGTCTGTCAGGCCGAACAGACACATCAACTGAATGCAAGCAACCTCCCCCGCAGGACCGTCCCTTACAGTGAACCATTGTTCCCTTGCGTTAGACAGCATCTCACCACAGCAAGATAATGGTACGAGTGTGGAAGTTTGGCTTCACTTAGTTTGCAGGGGTACTATAGGAGGCTCCACATCACCCAGTTATTTGGTTATCACCCAGTGTTGTAAATGGCTTCCTGGGTTACAAGACACCATTGATCATATAACTCAGTGTAGAGCCACCTCAAATGGAAAGGAGAGTAATAAAAAGTAAGAGAAAGGATGGGAGAAACAGGAAGGGAGCAAGGCACACACAGAAAAAAAAATTATAGTGGTGAGGGGAGAAATAGGCAGCACTATATCTTGCGAGTGGATGATGGTCGCCACAACCTACTAACGGACGGAAGGGTGAAGGGGCGAAGGGAAGGAAAGGTGAGAAGGAGGAAGAGAAGGAAGGAGGTAAAGGGGAGATAGACGACCAAGGTCAGCTGAGAGAGAGAAAGAAAGAGAGAGAGAGAGAGAGAGAGAGAGAGAGAGCGTGTAGGGAGTGGAGATGGATCGTTAAGTGGAGTTTAGCTGGAGAATGCTGTTGCTTCCACCACTACACTGATCATTGTTACACACAATACGAGCTTGCGCACGAGCACACTAATATATATATATATATATATATATATATATATATATATATATATATATATATATATATATATATATATATATATATATATATATATATATATATATATATATATATATATATATATATATATATATATATATATATATATTGTATATCGTTAAATCTATCTGTCTGTTATCTGTCTCTTCGAAATGCAAAAGCCTGATTTCTGAGAGAATTTCGTTAACTTCATTCCTGGTAAAAACGTATAATCAAATTACCTAATACTAGAAAAAGGAGATAATATTATTATTGATTGATGAAACTTAAAAAAAGAAAAATGAGAGAAAATGCATGAAAGTTCTTACATACTATAATCCTGTGTGTGTGTGTGTGTGTGTGTGTGTGTGTGTGTGTGTGTGTGTGTGTGTGTGTGTGTGTGTGTGTGTGTGTGTGTGTGTGTGTGTAGCGCAGCCAAAACTAGAAACAGAATTTTGAAGAAACTTGGCAGGATGGTTGGAAATGGGTTCCAGATGAGACACCCTCAATTTCACGTCGATTAAAATTTTCTGAAGGGGTGCTTTGACCCCTAATAATTGTCTCCATTGCTGTTACATAATACGTACGCGGAAAATGTGGCGGGGCATTTCCCTGAGGATTCATTCATCTTCACAGGAGCAAGTGTTGAGCGGCCCGGTAAGGTCGCGAGGAACTTATTACCCCAATAGTTTTATTCTTTGCAGTACTCTTTGTCGCTCCATCAGAATTTCCTGCTGGCATTTCTCCTTGGTTGTTATTAAGTATTCTTTCATATTATAATTTCACTATGATAAGTTCTTCCAAAGTCCAATACAACTGCTTGGGGGTAGAGAGAAGCTGAATAATCGTCATCGCACTGAAGGTGTTACAGGAGGTCGTATTAACCCTTTCAGTCACGTGACGCGTATTTCACTTTATGCTTGCCACTACCAGACGATTTTCCTCGGCACTTCAAGGAGCTCTTGTAGTGAAGGGGTTAATTAAAGCATGATTCAATCCCTCCAGTTCAAAATGTTCTTTCCTAATCTTAATAAGTCGTCTGGAGATTGCATGAGTAACAAAAGCGGATTCCTTGAAGTTAAATCCCTGCATTTAGAGGGAACCGTCTTGTGCTGAGTGAAAGAGATAGCCAGAATGGATAATAACTATGCTCAATTAACTCTAACTTTGCCTAAAATTGCCCTCGTTCCATCTGCATGCTAGGTTTTAACAAAATATTAGCTCTCGAATATGGTGCTAATCATGAAGAAGTGCTTTGGAATGATTGTAAAGCTTCAGTATTGGCTTTGTCTGCTACTAGGCTATGTGAGGCAGCCTGAATAAGGACGAAGATCTCGGCCAAGTTAGTGCAAAAAGACGAAAATTTGGGCCAAGTTAGTGCAAAAGGACGGAAATTTTGGACAAGGTGGTGTAAAAGGACTAAAATATGTGACAAGTTAGTATAAAAGGAGGAAAGTCTGGGATAAGTTAGTGTAATAGGACGAAAATCTGGGACAGGTTAGTGTAAAAGGACTACAGCGTCACCGTATTTAAATCCCTTGAATGCGTTCATATACTTATTTGCTTAGTCTTGTAATCCCCGGGGCGATTTACTTCAGCTCAGGGAAAATCTCTGGCAGTGAAGGGATTAATGAAGGCTAACTGAATAAATCCGTTTGGAGATAGCAAAAATAACAATAAAATGCATCATCGGACCGAAGAGGTGATTCTTAAAGCTAGCTCACTTTGGACAGCAAGTTCTGTGTACTCTGTGTATCATTCTAACTCTCTCTCTCTCTCTCTCTCTCTCTCTCTCTCTCTCTCTCCATTATTGATTGGTCTAGTGACGCGGTGTACCTTCCTCTCTCTCTACTCTCTCACTTACTCTCACTTTCCCCTCAATCTACTCTCTTCCTCTGTTTCTCTACTTTCTCTCTTTCTCTCTACTTTTACCCAGCTGCTCTCTATACCGCTTCCTCACTCAGCCTCACTCTCTCACCCTCACTCTCTCACCTTTCTTCACTCGCTCACATTCTTACTCTCTGTCGCTCACACTTTTTCAGTTTTCATCACCCACTCATATCACTCACACCCTCTCTCTTTCCTTATTCTCTTGGTATCCCTCCCTTTCTCTCTCTCTCTCTCTCTCTAAATCTCTCGTGCATTCCTTTTCTGCACCCATCACTGTCTGTCAAATCCCTTTTACATGAGTAATGGAGTGAGAAAAGGTAATGGGTCACGTGCGTAAGAGAGAGAGAGAGAGAGAGAGAGAGAGAGAGAGAGACTATTATAATACTGTAAGTTTCTGGTGAATATCTTAAATTTAGTAACAATCCCCTTTTTCTCTCTGCGTCGTTGCTCGGAGTAAGACATAACGATATGAAGGTGGACCGTATGGAAGAATTAGCAGCGGCATTTGATTTCCTTCTAAAAAACGAGGAGGTGTATGTTTTCGTGTAGGATGAAAGCAGAGGACAAGAGGTACTGAAAGCGCAGGTGGGGACGACGAAGGGGGCATTGAGTGCGCTGGTGACGGAACTCGTGTTGAGGGGACAAGAGGTAATAAAAATGCAATCGGAGGAGGAAATGCATAAGAACAGGAGAATTGAGGATAACTGCAGTAAGCCAGCGGGCCCATGTTAGGCAACTCCCACTAAACTACTAGAATAAAAGAAGGAAAGCAAGGAAGAAAACTCTCTCCCGCCCACCAGGTCTTTCAGCCAAAACCGGCAGGATAAAGCGAGAGAGAACACCACGCAGTATAGAAAAACTGCTACCCCCACCGCTGTACCCATGACCCCCACCGTTGGTTCCTAGACCCCTAATGCTGTCCTCACCACCCCACCCACAGGTAACCCTGTGGCAAGCACAGGTCAGGTAAAAGAAATATTGGTATTTGTTGGTGGGAAGAAGCGTGGGCTCGTAGTAGGTCCAAAGGATATAAATTAAGCCCATGTATGGGAACGGTATGGCATAAAATTCGATGTTCCTTCTGACAATAATGCACCAATCGCTGTGTGGGGACCGTTCATCTCAGTAGAAGCTGTCATGCCGTATATTATTTCCAAATATGATGGCAGCCGAACCTCTGAGAGAAATTCTTACACCTCCCCACCACCAACCACCCCGGGACAGATAAAGACCCCACTGAGGAAGAGTCCCACAACGTAAGGCAACCTCGCTGCAGGAAAGACCCGGAAAGGAGGGCGACCCCGCTTTGGATGGGCCACGGAACAGAGGACGACCCTGCAGCAGGAGAACCCCAGAACAGAGGGTGATCCCGTTGTGGAAGAGCCCTAGTATGAAGGGCAACGCTGCTGAGGGTCATAATATCCCATTCTTCATTATCTCCATACCAATGAACCATCTCAGTGCTTTCAAGCACATCAGGTTCACAGCACTCCGTAACTTCGTTTGTCTGTCTGCCTCCATGTAACTCCACATGTTCCTATCCAAATAACTTATTTTTACTTTTCTCACTGTGTACTTGTTTACTTAAGACAGAGTACAAGCTTCACTTTCATACACTGTAATACGGATCATAGGATTGTCATGCAACGACTTGCTACCATCCTTATTACTGTTCTCTCCCTCTCTCTCTCTCTCTGATATATATATATATATATATATATATATATATATATATATATATATGTGTGTGTGTGTGTGTGTGTGTGTGTGTAAAATCGTCTTCATCTTCATCATCATCCTCTCCTTGTCCTTCCTTCAAAAACAAATATCACTAAAACTGAATCGATCGTAAGTTAACAGATATCTGGCCTGGGTCAAGTGGTAGTTAACCCCTTCACCCCGGGGACGTCTTGCGTCATTTGTTCTTACTATCTTTGGGCGACGTTATCATGCTTGGGAGGGATTTCCACCATCTGGGGAACTTGATATAGCCTTCATTAACTTACCTAGGACGAGAGGTGCCTCTTTCGGGGTACAGGGAGGGAGGTGAGGGATGAGTGTATAACCAGACGGTGGAGCCACTCGGCTATGTAGGTACCACCACGTAAGTTCGTCCCTCTCTAGCATCAGCGATGGCGTACACACACACACACACACACACACACACTATATGAGCTCTCAGCTCCTTTCCGGGAAGGTAAAAGCTGACGATCACGACCATCAAGTGATCCTGACCGACCCGGTGAATTACCCGGTGAATTACACACACACACACACACACACACACACACACACACACACACACACACACACACACACACACACACAAACTTCTAACTTAACAACTTCCATTCCCCTCTTTCAACAAACTAGTCTCATGAATTTCAACATCAACTCTTTTCTTATACATCACATGTTATTATTGCCTTGTATGATCGGAATGTAATGTAGGTCAAAAGTAAACAGAGATTCACAGCAAAAAACAATACCGAGGCAGAATCATGTAATTATAACTGAGGTAACATATGGAAATAGAAATAACAAAGAAAGGAGTGCTAAAGAGACCCTCCTGTTTTTACTAGCATTCGGTCTGCCTCTAAGCCGTATTTTCGTTGGCTTAGGAGGCAATCTAGCATATTTTCCCTGGCGATTTATTTTCCCTTAGTAGGTATGCATGTTGCCTTGTATTTACTGATAACATTCTGCATAAATAATGTAGATGAGATTATTAACCCCTTGTATCCGGGAGGCATCCTTTGTAGCTTATTCTTGTTGCCACCAAAGGATTTACTCTACTTGGGACAGGTGTAGGAAGGAAATGCTAGCGAATCCCCTTACTTGCCTCTATTCTTTTTACTCTATGGCCAAAAATTATTCTCTCTCCGTCTTGAATGCTAAGTTGTACAAATAGATTTACACTAGAATATGATGCTAGTCATGAAAACGTGCAATGAAAAGGACGTAGAGCCATAGTGTTGTTTTATTCTGCCACTGGGGTACGTGAAATAAGCAGCAAACAGAAATATAGGCAAGCTTAAGGTTAATTAAAACGACAATACCTACCAGCACCTTCTGACGTTGCTACCTGGGTCTTGTGAATGTCTTACCTGGATATGACTTTACCCGATCGATACCAGCCTTGCTCACGTCTGTAATATGTCTAGACCTGTCCCAGCCTCTTGCCCTTCCTCTTCAGGGCTAAACTAGGCTTGGGAGAGAGTGAGAGAGGCTGGAGGAGAAGGGTTTAGAGTTACAACCTCTTCACTGCGAGATAGCTATCCTTAACAAAATTGTCTGATGGTAGCAGAAATCAATTAGAACATTGTAACTGTCCTACGGACATTCACTGGTATTCACCTACTGTTTCTTGCAGTGACCTTGACCCCATTGGGGAGATCTGGATTTTTTTCCCATCAGGCATGGCCAATACCAGGACACATAACCTGGACAATTCAGATTCCTTACGCAGGTCCCACTGAAAACTCCAGTAGGCACGACCAGCTTATTTCGTTTAGAACATAATACTGATATGACACTTTCTGACATGCTCTTCCATTGCGTATAAAGGATTTGGATTTTTTTTTTCTATCAGCAATGGACCATGCCAGGACACATAACCTGAGCCCTTCAGATTCCTTGAGTAGTCTGCGGTTCTCCTGGAATCGTCACCAGACTCTGAAGCCGGAATAATAATAATACCAGCAAAAACAATAGTCTCAACCTACGTATTAGGTGGGAACTAATAATAACACCAGCGAAAACAAAAATCCCCACCTATGTAGTAGGTGGAGGCTAATAATACCAGCGAAAACAATAGTCTCCAATTGTAGTAGACGGAGGCTAATAATAAAAAGAAATAAACTCTTAGGAATCGGTCCGCCAAGTTTCGTATAGAGTCACCCGTCTCCAGCTACTGCTTCTTACAAAGACCTTGACCCCACTGGGGAGATCTGGATTTTTTATTTCTATCAGCAATAACCCATGGCAGGATATATAACCTGGGCCCTTTAGATTCCTGGAATCGATCCCCCAAGTTTCGTCTGCTGTCCTCCGGGCAGTCCCTAGTCTCCTGCTACTGTTTCATAAAATAACCTTGACCCCGTTGGTTAGATTTAGATTGTTTTCTATCAGCATTGGCCCATGCCAGGATACTTAACGTGGGCCCTTTAGATTCCTTGCGCAGTCTCCGGTTCTCCTGGAATCGTTGCGAGATTCTGAGGCGAGAATAATAATAATAATACCAGCGAAATGGAGACTGATAAAAATTTCATCCTTGCAGCGATGTGGGCAACGATTCTAAGTAATTCACCAAACTCCTTTATTAATATTTCCGAAGTTTCACTTATAGTGAAGGCTTCTTAAAGCGAAGGGGTTAGCGAAGATCATTTCTGACATCGCCAGTTTGAATAGTCTCTCCTGATTTGAAGAAAATCTGGAGGTAGCCAGAAGAAATGAGAATATATACGACATCAAGCTGAAGAGGTTAACAGCCAACGAGAACGCTGTCCCAGTCCATGCCTTGCCAACATACCTGCCCTCCCAGCCATTCTCCTTCCACCCCGCCACCTCTCCAGTGTGGCGGCCTCCTGCAGAAGTAACTGAGCCGGGGACATCAATAGGATCCCAAGACAGCTTCATCATGTATTAGGGTCTTTTGCCGTCTAAGCGCGTCCTCTTGCCTATTTCGTGGTATCGATAATAAACAGGAAAAAACTGATTATGTCCTGTACCCCGAAATAATGCCTACTCGTGAGTCGTCGGGGAGAGTTTCATTATGTATTACGGTTCTCTGCCATCTAGACTTGGTTCTCCTAGCTCCTCGATGTTGATAACAGGTAAAGAAAGTAATAAAATAAAGACAATGTGTGGATAGGCCCTATATTAAAAATATAAACCTCCTACGAGTGCTTCGACTCATATTAAGGTCCTTTGCGTCCAGACATGTCTTACCAACGATTTTGTATATCGATAGTACAGTACAGTTGGGGAGTCGATTGTCTTTCTCGGGTTTGGTGAATACCCTGAGGAGATGTCGAACTATCTGAGAAACGCATTAACCTATTTAAGATTTTGGCTTTGTTTTCGATAGCTTTGAGTCATCTTAGGATAATAATTCATAGATGGATGATTCCTTTGATAATACAAAAAAGAAAAAAACAGCTGCACATGCATATTCTCTATAATCAGAATATAAATTCATCGGGCATAAGGTATAATCCTTTTCGGGAATGCATACTTGAAGGGGGATGTAGTTGGTAAGGATCAGGGGAATAATGAAACAGTAGTTAGGGAAGTAGTAGGGACCACGAAAGATAGGGGACAGTAGTTAGGGTCCAGAAAGTGATGGGACGGAGGGACTAAAAAATGATGGGAAAGTAGTTATGGACCTGGGAAGTCAGGAGGGTAAGTAGTTAAGGACCAGGAAAGTTATGAGACAGTAGAATACAGGACAGTAGTTACGGAGAGTAGTTGGGGGCCAGGGATGAGGGGAGCCTGCATAATTTTATGGATCACGAAGAGCCAAAAGGTAGTTGAGTAAGGACATGACGGGATGAAGCTGAAAGTTTAATCCTTTTAGTGCTACCACCAAGCAAGTTTTTTTTTTCTTTTTATCTATAATAGAAGGAGGTAAAGTACAGCCTTCATAAACCCCGTCAGTCACGAAAGATCTATCCTAATTTTGTTAAAAGTAATCATTTGACAGTAACATCTAAATCACGAAAGACATAAGCCAAATATAATACTCTGATCATAGGAATATAAAAAATGATCATCATATCGTTGGGTAAATAGAAATAATGACCCGTACCTTGTTGACAGAAGCTTCATTACATACCTACAAGCTATTAAAACGACATTACACAAATACCACTGACAGAAACGATAAATGGACCAGTAATTTGTCACCGTTAAGTACACAGTCACAGGTGAAAAAGTACAGCTGTAGGCCAGAGTACACGTTAAGTTCATTACAGACATTACAGCCACAAAAACTTTAATATATACACCTGACCGCAATGTTAAATGAGATGCTGATTGCTGACTAATTTATCACCGTAGAGGACACGCTTACAGGTAAAGAAGTGCACATTTATGGATGAAAGAGTGGGCAATTATTCATCGCTTAACACTCACAAAAAAGACATTACACAAATACCACTGACAGGGACGATAAATGGGTTGCTATCTAATTTATCTCTCGGTTGGGATAGTTATAATGATGATGGAGATAAAAATGATGATGATGGTGATGATGATGATAATGATAATGGTGATGATGATGGTAATAATGATGGTAATAATGATGATGATGATGATGATGATGATAAAACAGCCAAACACAGAACCAAACACAAGCCCAGAACACATCCAGGCACACACAATCGGACAACCAAACAGGATCACACACGACCACAAAGACAATCAAACACAGACAACCAAACAAGGAAATCAAACACGGACAACCAGATAAGGACAACCAAACAAGGACAACCAGATAAGGACAACCAAACACAGACAACCAAACATGAACGGCCAACCATGCCAAGCGAGCAAAGACGTGATTTATGGTGCAAAGAAACGGGAGGTACTGGCAGATGTCGGAGAGAAGAGAGAGAGAGAGAGAGATAGGAAGATGAAATGTAGGAAAAAACGTGTCGAGGGATCTGGGATAAGACGAGCGGAGGAGGAGACGGAGAATTTAGGAAAAAGTGGAGGAGGCAGAGGGTGGAAGGGAGGCGAAAAAATCAGGGTGGAGAGAAAAACTGAGGCAAGATGGAGGGAGGAAGGAAGGGAGCAGAATGGAGGGGAAAACTTGGGCAAGATGGAGGGAAGAGGGAGGAAAGATGGAGAAAAGAAGAGGGCTGGGTGGAGGAAAAGAAAGGGGTTGTGGAGGAAAGGGGTGCAAGGTGGAGGGAAAGAAGGGGGACGATATGGAGGAAAGGGGGGTAGGGTGGAGGGAAAGAAGGGGGACGTTATGGAGGAAAGGGGGGTAGGGTGGAGGGAAAGAAGGGGGGCGTTATGGAGGAAAGGAGGGTAGGGTGGAGGGAAGGACAGACAGAGGTAGATAGATCTTGGAGGAAAGGGACAGTGTGGAGATAAGCAGATGGGGCCAAGTGGAAGGCTGTGGAAGAAAACGGGACAAAAGAGGGTAGGGTGGATGAAGGAGGGGGATCAGGGTGCAGTTAGGGATGGAACGAGGTAGGTAGGTAGGTGTGGGAGGGAAACGGGAGAGAATGGAGAGAAAATGGGCAGGGTGGAGGGAAAGAGGCACTGCAGAAAGAAAAGGGAAGGGGGACAATATTGGATAGGGTGGTGGAAGGTAGAAGGGTAGAAGGGCAGGGTTGTGGGAGAGAGGAGGGAGGAAGCGAGGTAGTGAGAGAAAGGAAAGGACAAGATGGAACGAAAAATGGATATTGGCTGGAGAGAAAGAAGAGGGACAGAGAAGGGCACTGTACAGGGAAAGAATAACAACAGAAGGGAGGACAGAGGGAAAGTGTGGAGTGATAGAGGGATGGAGAGAGAAAAGTAGGTGGGTGTGGGAGGGTGAGGAACGTGGATGGAGGGAAGAGGAGGGCATCATGGTAGGAGAGAAGGGACAGATGGGGGAGATGGGGGAGAAGAGAGGGAAGATTGGAGGAAGGTAGGTACCTTTGTGTGGGTGGGGAGGCTGAGTGGAGGGCAGAAGAGGACAGAGTGGAGAAAAAAGAAGGGGGCATTGTGGAGGAAATGGGGAACAAAAGAGGGTCAGTGTGGAGGGAAACAGGATGGAGGGAGGGAAGGAGAGAGGAAGGTGGGTAGGTGTGGGAGGGTGAAGAGGAGAAGGAGGAGTCTGGGTCCAGTTTGCCTTCACCCACCACGTTGTGAGCACGTTCCACCGCGCTCTCTTTTCGGCTCTCCTCCCTCAGCTCTCCCCTGCACCTCCTCTCTGCGCAAAAATAACACCTTTTTGGACCACTTAACTCTCAACTTGAGCAGGTGTATTGCACACCTACCAGCTTTCGAAACTTCTGTATATTTACCTTTGTGTGTTTCAAGTACTCGTTGTCGCGCGAACAAAGCAAAAAATCTCTTTCGCCTGTGGACCAATTGTAGTTATTTGTTATTTCATGTTAAGTGTACATACGGAACTGTGACATGACGGTGAATTGACGGTAGAGCGAACTTGTTAGTGACTGTGAGATCAGTGACAGAAGAGGAAAACTTGTGACAAAGAAGGTGACGGTAAAGTGACAGTGCAAGAGGAAACTTTGTGAAGTGACGGTGGTGATTATCAGTGAGACAGAGAAATGGTAGAGCTGGTGTAGAAGGGGTCCCGGCACGAGGTAAAGATTTGTACATACGCAACCTGTAGAGGGTCCCCACACAACTGTACCCGGAGACTGGAGAGCCCTTCCATAGCTAGACTAGTCCAGGACGCTGCCATAAGTGTTATTAGTTCTTGGACGTTCCCCCTCCTCCCCCAACCCAAGTGTAGTCCGTGTAGTCCAGATGACTGTGCATTGATTCTGCATTTAATTTTCATAACTTAGAAATTAGTTTCAATGATATTCACCATGTATATGTACATAACTTTTACTACATAGGGGCTTTCAACTGTATATTAAATCACAACAGTTTTTTTAACCTGTGTAAAATCTGTCCCCACCCACTGCTACCAATAAACATCAGGTGCCTTGGGCATCAACAGTTGTCCTTCGAGTTGCATTAAATCAAGCCAGTTAATCAACAAATTTAAACATATCTTTCAGCTTCAGAAATAAAAGGTAGAACACTAACATCCTGCCACTATGTAGTTCTCGTAATATGCAAGTATGGATTCGTAAAGCCACCATGCCTTACGAATGCATATGCGCGTATTGGTGTGTGCATATATGAGTGTGTATATCACTGCGGACTGAGGTAGCACGCACTGCCACCCTCAACCCCTCAAGACCCTTGGCTGACATGTCTTGAAACAGTCGCTACCAAGACAAGAATGCATAAACTTTTCAAATTGGTAAGTTTTTTGGTTTACTAACTCCTCTGCCTCTTTTTAAAAATTCGCCTTAATGCTGCTGCTATTACTGCTGCTGCTGCTACTGCTTCAGGTAGACGTGGCTTGGTGGTGGTATGACCCGGGTGGTGGTGTGACTTGTTGGTGATGTGGCTTTCTGGATAGGCCATATCACCAAGCCACCCTTAACCCGTCTTGTAGATCTGGCTTAAGCTGCTTTTTGTCTCCTCTGATTGTTAGTGAAAAAAATGTATGAAGACACTTGTTTTATCGGATTTTTTTATGACCTTAGACATAGTGGGTATGTAATGTGAAATCCTGTTTGTAAAAGATATTGCATGAAATCACCCTGATGCAATGGTATGTCGAGTTAATTTGCCGTCGAGTGGAACTAAGAGATGATGCTTCCTCTCCCGTCCACACGCACACCAGTCCCTCCCACTTACATATATCACTGCCTTCCACCTTGATACCAGTGACGAACCTTACCCACCCTCACAGCCACTTATTCACTCACTCACAGTTTCACCAAAGCACCAGCTCGCGAACTAGTTTCACTCACACACCAGCCTCTTTCACCAACACACTGCAGTCCCTCCCACACACACATCAGTAACCCTTCCCCCCCCCACACACACACCAGTTCTGCCATTCACACGTTATACATACCAGTCCCTCACAAACATACACACACACACACACACACACACACACACACACACACACACACACACACACACACATTCTAAATCCTTTTCCCAACTCAGTCATGCAATTTTTTTAATCAGAACCTCACAAATAATTTCCACCCGGCAAATATCACCAGTTTTCATTTATTTTATCACCACCCTCCACCTTTCACACCACAAGGCTGCCGCAACTACACACCCATAACGCAGTGCTTAGTTTGACCATGTACAGTCCCGGTCAGTAATCCTTCTACACGTCTTGGGTTTCGAACTAGTGATGCGAGAGTACGAACCTTGTGATCCAGTTTAATCAGGTTCATGTAGATGGATTTCATTTGGTTCAGACACAGTTTCAGGATTTGTGTGAAAGAGCCATGGACCGCAAGAGTAGAATCTCGGCCAGTATTCCTGGTACACGTCTGAAGCTTCAAAGCAGTGAAGCGAGATGATGGCCTTAACAACCCAGTTGAATATTATCGGATAATTTAGCAAGATCTCATTGAGTTTGAAAGTTTCGAAATAGTTTACAACATCTATTGGCCGCGACGGTTCAATCTCGGTCAGAGATCCATTTTACAAGTCTTGTTTCGAACTAATGAAGCGACATATAATACTGAATATGATCGGTTCATGTGGCAGGATCTCATTAGGTTTCAAAGTAGTTTCAAGGCAATGTAAAATAACTACTGAGTGCAGCTGTACAATCCGGTCACTAGTTCCTTTACACTTAGATGATGAAGTACGGCGCGACTCCAACACAACAGATTCTTGTCGACAGTTTGGGCTGGTCCACGTTAAGTTTCAGCACGTATTCGAGAGGGTGTAGAAGAACTTTTGTCCGAAACATTGCAGTCCTTGTCATTATATATATATATATATATATATATATATATATATATATATATATATATATATATATATATATATATATATATATATATATATATATATATATATATATATATATATATATATATATATATCAGTTTATGCTTTTTGGATTCCGAATTTTTGAAGTGTAACTCCAGCCCATCTGATTCTTGCTGATCTCTTTCATCAGGATCTTGAAGTAATAACACGGCTTCGATGTGTAGTGGAACGATCGACTATTTCTATCTAGTTTATGCTTCTTGAAGCCCGAACCAGTTGAGATTCTAACTCATGTGCTTCTCTTTGATCACCTTTAACAATAAGCCTCTTTGTCTAGTGGTATAATAAGGAGGTGTTGTAGGCACTGGTTTGAATCCCTAAGAAGTGATAGTAGATCATTTCTACCACGTAATGTCATCAGGAGAGTAGGCTGATACGTCTTTGTTATTTTTACCTCCTGTACATTACTTTATATACCCTGCGTAGGACTTCTCGAACTAAGTGTTAAATCCATCGTCCATTAATCCCATCATTGTTGAGGGTCCGTCCCAACTTGAAGAAAAATCGTCTGGTGTTGAAGGGGTTAAATACTCTGATGTACGATAGCCTAGCTTCGGGACCCTACACCTCTCAAGAGGCTATATAGAACTTGTCACCGTTTTACCTTACCAAAATGTCAGTAAACTTTGACGGAGTTTCGAGGTGTAAAGGAACATCTTAACACAATTGCACGTTCTCTTGATCCTGCACACTTAGCCTTGGACCCCTACATCTCACTGGGGGTGAAATGGAGTTGATTCTTACCCTTTTTTTTAGCTTACGAAAGTCCCATTAGATTTTGACAAGGTTTTGAGGTGTAAAGGAACTAATGACCGCAACTGTAAAATTTAGCACAGTTGCATGTACTCCCATCCTGCACTCCTTAAAAAAAAAAAAAATGCCTCTTTACATATTTCTGCTTGTTATGCACTTTGCATGTGTTTTTAACCCTTTCCTCCTAGTAGTGTATCCCCTATGCTATAAGAAAAAAAAATGTGTGTATGAACGTTTCCCTGTATTGTATGATGTATGTGCGAAACAGATTGGTCTTTGTGTGTTTCATTTTTCATCGTGTATCTCCTGTTGTTTTCATGTTGCTGATTTTGATGCTGTTGTTGTCCGTCTGGTAAGTAAGTTAATAGATAAGCTCTCAGTAACTTTGCTTTCAGACTTCCCTTTGGGATATATTAAACACTAACTTGAGGAGGGTCCGCATCGTAAATTATGAAGTGGCTCTTAAAACAGCTGAGAGAGAAGTTTGGCTATTAACTCTGAACTTGCAACACAAATAGTAACCAGTCCTTATTCTCAATTGTCACCTTGTTACGCCTTCATTCCAATAGCGTATTTTCTTTTTTTCCCATCAGGCTATCATCAGACGATTTTTTCAATGTAGGAAGGATCTATAGGAGTGTAAGGTTCATGCTGACTGTATCAAACCCTTCCATCTCGAAGTCTCCTAAGCTGAGTGCAATCGTCTGAAGGCTGAGAGAATGTTAGGAATGCGTTATCAGGGTGAGAGGTTAATATAAAGATGAAGTATAAGAGGTATCACGATGACTCAGTGTTCATAGCATTCACCTTGTGTTCTGCAGTGCTCATGAATCTGGGTTCGAATCCATTGGCAGCACTTATGTAACCCCTTGAGTCTCGGTGACGTTCCCTTTAATTTATTCGTTCTGGGTGACGTTTTTTTTACTTTACAGCTGCTCCTGTTGGGATATTTTATTCAGTATAGGAAAGGACTCTCATGCTGAGTTGATTAATCAAGGGTGTACCAAATCCCTTGTGTTCGAGAAGCCAAAGTTGGATAAAATCGTGTGTTGATTACAGTGAATATGTTTCCTGTAGCTGAATGGATTAATATGAGAATTACAGAAGACTTAGAAAATACATCCTAAATCTAAAGGGTTTGAATCGTTCCCCGTTATACTCGTAGACGACTTAATACACAAGCCAGGGATACTGGTCGAGGCTTTGTTACTTATGCTAAAAAGGGATTCGAACAAACCACCCGATGCATGTTCGTCAAAATAATGCTGTGGCTGGAGAAGTACTATCAACCTTAATTTTTTTCATAATATTTCTTCATTACCCAAAGAAATGTAAAAAACCTACATATGCATTTCCAGACTGTATAGGACCTAAAGTTGGGAGTCCTCTTAGCCACGTTAGAGTGATGAACTTTTATTTTTTTATTCTAATATCTGAAGATTATTTAGCGGGCAGTAATGGTACTTTAATGTTCTAATCACTGAAGACGATTATTTTTTAATCAGCTTCATACATACATCCACGACCTAAGGAGTTACATTTATCTTTATTACATTCAAAAGCTAAGGATTCAGATCGAGGCTTTGCTGCTTGTATCGTAAAAGTGCATCGAATAAACCCCCCCAATGCATTAACGCCGAAGATACGTTACGGCCGAGAACGAATCAGCTGTTACTGTTAGATCCGGAACCAGCTACGTCAGCCGAAAGTCTAAAATCTTCATTCGCGTTTGCAGAATATGTAACACCTCGAAACATAAAACAAGTGTCCAAAAAAATAATATTTTAATGTATTGTAATCGGGAAAGGATGTCCAGACTCCAGTGATATCCGTATCTGCTTTAGTGTCCACTCAGCTCAAGGAATCCATGTTTAATATATGCACTGTGCAATCAGCAGAAGCACTTTTGCCCATAGGATCACTGGAATTGGAACTAAGCGGTGTTTCTTTATAAATCCCGCTGTGTTTGATAATTCTAGATACCTAAAAAATTTTGCCGAATAGCACATTACTTGCATTGTGACTTCCTCAAAATTCTCCCTAATTCACGGAGAAATTATTAAATAAATCGATATTTCTTAACCAGTGTGCAATGGCTAATTTCCGTGCCGCTAGAATGTTGCTAGCGCGCCACGATACGAGCATCCCAAGAGAATAAGATAATAACGTCAGCTTTAAAGTTAAAGATCAATAAAACTCAAAAAAAATTTTGTACAGTAACTACAGCGTATATGCCACCTAACCGTGGTAGCAAACAAAGGCATGTAGGCTCATTCGTTGGTGCACTCCTCTCCAAGTACGCCAGTGTGCTCTCAGATTTTAGTTCAGTACCATGCCACAGCATACATTCTGACTGAGGTTAAAGGAAGTGTACCCAAACATATATAAGTGTGCTGTCCTTATGCTGTTACTATTTGAAGAACATACCTTTCTGAAATGTGCCTTGCGCTGACCGACAACTTTTTCACGTAGCTCATACTATTACGTAACATCAAGAGTCTTTGTGAATCAGGACTGGCGCGAGTGTCCCACTAATTCAATTTGGAAACTTTTGCCCAAATTACTTCCAGGAAAGGATAAAACGTGATTTAATGATATCTGTGTGAATTATGCTCGTTGGAAGTTGCTCGTTTGTATATTTCATAAAATAAAATGAAGCTTGTTTGTTGGACGTTCATGGATAATGTTTTATCATCGTTGTGTAGTGGCCACTGAATTTATTCTGTGCGAAAAAATTTTTGTAATATCTTACGTGAATTGAAACAGAGAGGGGAGAGGGAGGGGGAGACGGAAGATAAAGGCAGGATGAAGAGAGGAAAGAAGAGTGTGAAGGATGACTAGAGAGAGTAGCGAAGCGTGAGAGAACGACAGCGCGCGCTGAGAGAGAGAGAGAGAGAGAGAGAGAGAGAGAGAGAGACAGACAGACAGACAGACAGATAGACAGGCAGACAGACAGACAGAGTCAGAGACAGGGACAGACACACAAACAACCTAGCAGTGTGTACGCAGGAAATGAAGGAGGGGGAGGCGGGTGCTTTGTCTGCATTCTGGGTGTCTCAGTTGCAGAGAACGCGGCCTAAGAGACAAAGCCGCCAGGTGTCTGTAAGAGAGGATAAAGCAAAAAGTGAACATTGCTGAGGAGTGTTGCGCTGGGGAGAGAGAGAGAGAGAGAGAGAGAGAGAGAGAGAGAGAGAGGGGGGGGAGGGAGGGAACGAGGGAGGGAAAGCCTAATTGTGGGAAGAAATCAGGCGGGGTGTTTAAAGAGTAGTGTAAAAAGACTGAACATTCATGATAAGTGTACTGTTGAGAGAGAGAGAGAGAGAGAGAGAGAGAGAGAGAGAGTGTGTGTGTGTGTGTGTGTGTGTGTGTGTGTGTGTGTGTGTGTGTGTGTGTGTGTGTGTGTGTGTGTGTGTGTGTTTATTTAGCGACGAGAAATGGAAACGAAAGAAAGAGTAAAAACACAGAGAAGTGAGCAAGAGAGAGTAGAGAACCGAAATAGCGAGAGAAAGAACTTGAGAAGTAACGGGACTCACGTGTCTGGAGAAAAGGGATCTTAAATTCTGAGTGGTTGTTAGCAGCGTGAGAGAGAGAGAGAGAGAGAGAGAGAGAGAGAGAGAGAGAGAGAGAGAGGTGCGATTCTTCTGAGTCAAGGCGGCGCACTTACACCTCATTTTACTTATTGCGCTAGCACGACAGAAAGTTCAGCGCCCCTTTCCTGACGGCTGTGGCGGTGGAAGGTGTCATATGAATAATTTCTGATATGACACTTACATGCAGTACACAGCAAAAGCTTATGAGAATGAAGAATCCAACATGGCGTTCGGTGAGGAATGAGAAATAAGGAAGGCAGGACACAATGCTGGCAGGGAATTGTAGGAGTAATTTTGGTCATGATAGTACATACACGCTTTTAAAATAACCTGGGTTTGTACCGTGTATATAGAGGAGAATCCAATATTAACTAATCCACTACCACATACTAATGCACATCATACATCGCTCCCACCCACCCACCTCCTTCGGTCCATCCCTATCCTCTCCCCTCAGCACGATAACCCATTGACTCAGAGGACATATCAATTGGACTATTCTTCCTGTCTCCACGGTTTCATTCATATAAGAGAAAGCCCTTTGTAAAGTTCGTGACTGGATCAACGAAAGCAATATTTAATCCTTTTTCGAGGACGTTCTCCTAAACTGAATTAAATAATCAGGAGCTATCAAGAATAAAACGAAAACACGTGTTGAATAGGTCAACACATTGCCAAACTACCTACTTGTCACGCCATGTTCCCGCGACCTCCCACCACCTCCTTCAAGACTTTGTTGAGGGAAAGTCTAGGGTTTTTACTCACGCAATTTCAAAACTTCCACACCCCTTTCCCCAAAACTAGGGATCCACATTCAGTTTTAATTCCTAAAGCAAAGCTGCCACCCACTGAATTGTGTGATAAGTGTTTCAGGCTTCAGGCCCCTACCTCGTTCCACTACGGAGTTGTAGATTAAACAAACACACACACACACACACACACACACACACACACACACACACACACACACACACACACACACACACACACACACACACACACACACACACACACACACACACACACACACACACACACACACACACACACACACACATCCTTTTATCACCATGCTTTACACGCAAATATTCTCCCTTGTTATCTTTATTCCCCAGTTACCGAGACAATTTCCATAAATGGTTAATGTCAGTATTAACATGACATGTGAAGAAATAAGACGGTGAACAAGAGGTGCCAAAGGAGCTTCTGAACCCACGAAAAATAAGAGATCGAGGAGGCTACAGAAGACCTCCACTAATAGGATGACCAGTCGGGATGCCCAACAACAGATTTTGGGTGCCTCCTCTGTCAGCCTCGTACGAATAAATATACCTAATCTATAGTCCTTTCGCTTTAACTTAGCCCAGTTTTTTTTTTTTTTTTTTTTTTTTTCTTTTTCAGAGGGGAGTCATGTCGCAGCTAATTTCACATGGCTTATGGCAAAATAGGACAATACTGTGATTCTGCCTGCTTTCCATAGCACTTTTTTGTGACTACCATCATACTGTACTATTGATGTCTTTTTATAGCATAGCATTCAACATGGAGAGATGGCAATTATACGCCTATATTAGTTAAAATATTTAGTCTATGGTGCCAGATTATTTTACTCAGCTTAGGAGAGGCTGCTCGAACTGCTGAGTAAAATAGACATAGTAAAACAAAACGTAGAAGGCCGCGAGGGAGCGTTGGAGCGGGAGCGAAGGGCGACACAGAGAGAGGAAAATGATGAGGACAGGAGGAAAGAGATAGAGAGTGAGGAAGGGCGTAAATCAGGGCGATAGCGAGGCGGCGGCGGCGGTGGCTGCGTTTAATCAGGTACTGTGGAGGTGGTAGTGGTGGCGGCGGTGACAGGGCGATGGGTCAAGAGATTATGGTGACAAAGTAGCTAGGACCATTCGTGTGGAAAGGGGCCCTGAGTGTTGCCTGGCTTGGTAAGAATTTAATATCATTGTTCAGGAGGTAAAATTAATGTCACTCGTATGTAATGAAACTTAGATATTTTAGAAAGTTAAAAAGAGAGTGGGAAGAGGCTTGCTTTGTCGAGAGAGAGAAAACGTTGGTAACGCTATCGTGCCATAAAGGAGGGTGAAATGCATATCTGCCTTGTTGAAGGGATAATGGCCTTTTTGGAGAAAGCATGTAAAAGCATTAAAATGTGGTATAAATGGGAGTGCGGTGTGGCATCACGTACTTTGGTGGTGGTGGTGGTGGTGGTGGTGGTGATGGAGGGGGTGGTGAGAGATGCAACACGATGGTTCACGGATCAGCTCTTGTAGGAAGGAAGTTTAGATTGCTTGGAGAAAGTATGATAAAAGCATTATATCGAGGACAGATTTTTCAGTCAGTTGGGAGGCTTAAAAGAGTGAAAGGAAGCTTAAATTATTGAAAGGGGACCTGCTAAGAGCTTTATTCCATAGCTTAAAAGGAAATAAACTAAATTGGAGCCAAGCCTGATCTATTTGGACGCTGTAAAATATTTAATAAGATCATTTAGTATGGAAGAAAACAGAGAGTATTAAAGTATGCCTTGAAATTCATCTTCGTCTTCCATTTCATCTTTGCATCCTACATCGTAAGCATCATAACCATCATCGCTACATACGTCATTACAAGCATCATCAGTGCATCCATCAAGCGATTCCTTCATTACCAGTTCTCTTCAGGATAGCCATCATCTTAATGGTCATCTTATAATCACCATTAATACATCCTCCACCACCACCATCCTCATAAATATTCATCATTGCCATCATCATCGTCACACTGAGACAATCCGCTACAGGACCTCTACCTCACCCAACATTCTCCATTCTGACCTAATCCCCTGCGTCAGACTGTAAGGAGCTGACGGAGTAAAAACCGATACAAGATAAAGGTCGACTCTTGGAAACCGTATATATATTTTTTCCTCCAGCACGATAGCTATTTCTTCCGCTGAGTGGGCCATTAGCGGAGATATATGTTACGTAGACCATACAGAAAAAGAGGACATTTCCCTCACCTGGCACGTAAGAAGCGATACACCGATAAGTTTGGCTTTGGACTAGAGTTACGAAGCTGTTCAGGAACTTGTGAGAATTCTGGGTTTTTGTATTTTTCTATTCCATTTTTTAGAAACATTTAAGGACGAGATACCGTATGTCTTATGTATCACCCCGCACACACACACACACACACACACACACACACACACACACACACACACACACACACACACACACACACACACACACACACACACACACACACACACACACATCTGTCTATAGCTGTGTATCTCTGTCTATTATCAGTCTATCTGTTTAGCTTATCTGTCTTTCTGTCTCTGTATATCTCTCTATCTCAGTGGGGTTTTACACTTCTGGATATTTTATTTTTTTAATGCATAATTACATTTCCACACTGGTCACGAATTTTATTGTTTTTACTATAACAAAGGGACGTTTTTAATACTTTTATGTATCTTTATGAAGCTTTATCATTACGTAGTTTACCTGCTGAGTTACATTTTCATTTCTTTAGTTTTCTTTAACGTTTTTTCAGCGTCTATTGCCTTTGCGTTGCGATATGTTGTCATTATTAGAACCCTGCAATTAATCAGTCAGTTCTCTCTCACTTTGATGTAACGAGGAGGTGGATAGCGTTCCCTAATAGGTCAATAGCCATCCTCCCTTCACGTATGCAGATGAGGCCCTTGAAGCATAACTCAATTAGGGCAAGGTGATTGGCACACGGAGCTCATCAAGGGCTGTGTGGTGGTTGTGCTAAGCGTTTAGTTAGGATAATCTACGTAACGACATCATTCCCAGGACGCACTTAGGAATTTGTATTTTATTCTTGCTACCTCCAGACAACTTTATTCAGTTTACATACATCTCGTAGTGAAGGGGTTAATGAAGGCTACAATTCATTCCTCCAGTACCAGAAGCCTCCCTAGAGCCAAAACAGACTCGGCTGAAGGTAGCAGGAACACGGAGGAGCACTCATAGCCTGCGACACCCACGTACACCACCGACGATGATCTAAGAGCCGACCATTTGGCTTTATCCTACGATCTTAACCTTCAGCGGCTTCTTCTCAAAATCGAATTACTTTATTCTTGCCTGACCCTGAACACGTCCACCAAGTTTCATCCCAATCAGACCAAAACTGTTTGAGTTGACCATGCCCTCTGACCTTGACCTTTGACTGCCTGATCTCAAATTCCATCCCTTTTATTCTTGCATTACCCTCAACCTTTCCATCAGTTTGGAGGTCTAAATTGTATTAAACCTCCTTAAGCTGACCATACCTTGCCCCAGCCTAGTGACCCAGACCTGTGACCTATTATTCTCAAAAATAGCAAGTCCACCCTTGGCTGATCTTTAACACTTCCACCAAGTTTGCTTGAAATAGGATAAAAACTGTTCGAGTTATTTTCTTCACACACACACACACACACACACACACACGCGCTGGTCTTCAGAGTTGTCGTGAGGAAAATCGCACCCAAACTATGAAGACTGTCAACTGTGAAGGGGTTTGAAAAATTAGTGATTTAATTTTCTTAATTTTCTTGAACTTTATCTTCTCCCTTGACACACGCATCATAAGAGAGAGAGAGAGAGAGAGAGAGAGAGAGAGAGAGAGAGAGAGAGAGAGAGAGAGGAAAAAAAATTGGTCTTTAGTTATCTCATGAAAACAGACGTCGTGGTGAGACTCTTGAAAAAAACTGGCCTCCACTCGAGAAGGGAAAAAAGTGCTGCATTTCCCTTGTAATTGCTAGCTTGGAAAGAGAAAGAAAATGAGTAAGGTTTTGTGGGGGGAAATAATGGCTGGAAATAGGAGAGAAAGCAGTGTATCCAACAGAGAGCACTTAAGAGGACGAAGAAGGAACGTGGAAATCAGTCATATGAGGATTCTGTCGCTATATTGAACGGTCCTCCAAGTTTGTTAAATTTAGGCTTCTTACTTATCTTTTAAAAATCTCTGTACTTGTGGGTCATGCCATAACTAACAAAGATTACTCATATAAAAAAAAAAAAAGGTTCAGGCAGGATGGTTCCTCCCCGAATATTTGCGTCGTTTATATTGAAGATTCCCAACCCCAGTGAACAGGAAGACGTTCATCGACAAGACGACGAAAAGTGACTGAGAACGACGGAAATCGGGACGAATGACTGAGTACCCAAGAGAGAGAGAGAGAGAGAGAGAGAGAGAGAGGATAAATTCAGCTGTGAGTGGCCCAGATTTACTGACAGATCAATACCATAAAAAAAAATAAATCACAAGAAAGCAGTAAAGAACCGAAGGATAATAGCAAGTATAATGAGAGAGAGAGAGAGAGAGAGAGAGAGAGGCTTGATAACTATCGTATATATTTTGCAATTAACCTCATTCCTCACAAAAATCAGCAGAGAATAGGATGAATGAAAACAGACAGAGAGACAGACAGGTAGACAAACATAGATAGACGAACAGACAGGTAAATAAATAGACAGATAGGCAGATAGATATATAGAACGACAAGAACCTCAGCAGTTCAACGCTTTTTACAAATAATCTCGTTCCCTTTCCCAAAAAGTCAGACAAATGGAAATAGGTAAATAGATAGACAGATAGATAGATAAATAGACAGACAGACAGACAGAGAAACAAGTACCCCAACAGCTGAACACCTCTTACAAATAATCTCATCTCACCAAAAAGCCCAGCAGAGAAGAGAATGAATGTAGTTCCCGAATTGCGGAGTTGGGCAGAGCAAAAACGGGTCCCAAACGCTTCTTGGCCCGACAGCGACTCGCCTCTTGTGTAACGTAGCTCCTCGTAAAAAAGTGAATGTGCCATGTTATGCAAATTCTGAGCTAGTCTGGGACCCACCACCTCCACCCCGCGTCCTACCCAAACCCCACTTCACTCTAGTACCTCCTCTTTCCATCCTAATATCCCCCACCCTAGCCTAGCCCAACCCCGCCCCCACCTCCTCACCCTTATCCCACGCTACCCCACACACCCCAAGCCATTCCACTAAACCCTTTCATCACCCATCCATATCCCTCCGCACCCCGTCCCCATCCTACCTACCCCCACTTTACTCCCAGCCCTCCGCATCCACTGCCACTCCTCCACCCCACCCACTCCTGTCCTACTCACTGCCACTCCACCCCCTACCCAGTCCACTCCTACCCCTGCTCCTACTCGTCCCACCCCACCCACTCCCACCCAAGTCCCACCCTATTCACACCCTATCCCCCACTTCTACCTCCTCCCCCTCTCATATCGCTGCCACTTTTTTTGTTTTAGTTCGATTGGGACATTTTTTTTTAATTCACAATCCATCCAAATAATGTGGTTTACGTAAGTGTCTGGAAACCCTCAAAATTATATGCGTTTGTAATCCTGTAATATTGTCTTTATCCTTCAGAGATATGTATGTGTAATTCCTTGAAACTGCGAGTGTATAATCCCTCAAAGTTGTGTGTGTGTGTGTGTGTGTGTGTGTGTGTGTGTGTGTGTGTGTGTGAAAATCCCACAGCACAGTACGTTTATGTAAGCCCTTGACGCTACTCATGAAAGATATATGATACTGGATGTTAACTGGATTGGCTCTTTGATTTTCTGGAGTATAAAGAATAATTGTTTTCCTTTTTTCAAGCTTACGCAGAAGCATTTGTTATAAAAAGCACCAGTTTGAGGGAAAGCCATGATTAACTCTTTGACTGCAGTGGTTTTCTCCGAGCTTAAAGAAATCGTCTGGTTTTAGCTGGAACGAAGTGTTGAGTTCTTAGTTCTTGACCAAACCGTTATTGATATCCCAGGTAAAAACGTACATATATCATTTATTTAGGCTAATACTAGGCCGTTTTCTTAACTGAGACAAATTCTTAAATTCGTAGCATTTATATCGGTGTCAATCAACCCTATCACGCTAATTCAAAGGAATACATGATGCTTCAAAAACGTATTAACACATGTAGAAAGCATTTTAATAACGTACTTTTCTTTGCAGTTGATGGAAATGGAAACGAAAAAGGATTGACAATGAAGGCAGACAACTGCAGAATGTTTGATTCTTTGAAACTATGAATATACGGTGTTATTGTCGTGTTACGGTATTTTCTTTGTTTTCCGATTAAAAACATTAGTTCCATATGTTAGCATTTTCTGAAGAGCCCCTCACAATAGATAACCTATTGACACTTTCAAGGCAATTCACTATCAAGTACATTAAAACTGTGAGTGTAAAGACAGAGACAGCAAAGCAGGAATGCCCTCCAGTCGAAGTTGAGTATAAGGACTGTCATGCTGCCGGGAAAAACCCACACAAATATTCACAGGAAAGGATGAAAGAAACACATGGTCAGGCAAACACGACACGATACTATATAGCTGAGAGGTAACAGATAATCATAACCTCCAGATGATATTATTCAGGCAAAAACTATATCATGCTGAAAGAGTTAACCGTCGCCTAGTCTAGCCTATATAGCCAGGGCTCCTACTCCTCCCCCAACTGTCAATTCCGGCTGCACATTTTTCTTGTCACTCCCTCCCAGTATCGTAAGGCGCCCATCGACTCCTCTGTGACTTATTTCGGGCTCTAATAAGGCCTCACATAGAGGTCAGTCTTCTCTACCCTCTCCCCTACATTTGACTCTTTGCCCCTCCTCGTCCCACCACCACAGTATATTGCTGGTGTCTTGAGATGGAGTGAAATTTATAATAGCTATTAATGAAAAGGATATATGATGATAATATAAAAAGGGATAATAAAAGTTGTGGTAATGTCGGAAGAGATGGTATATGTAGATATGAAGAAGACAAAGTTCAAGAATAATAATAATAATCTGTCTATCTATCTTTTGCCAAACGCCTTAATTCCGTAAGGGGTGGCCACAAACAAATCGCCTCCATATCGCCCTGTCCCCTGGCATTTCACTTCCCTGCTCCCAGCTCACACACCCCTATCTCATACACCTCACCACTCCATCCCTCCACCTCATCCTTGGCCTCTCCCTCCCTTTCTCCCCCCCCCCCTCCAACTCACGTACACTCTCCTCGTCAATCTGTCACTGTCCATCCTCTCCAGATGGCCAAATCATCCCACTGTATTTCTCCTAACGCTTCCTATCACATCCACACCACAACTCTCCTTCACTTTCCCAATTGTCAGTCTGTCTCTGTATGTAACTCCACATGCTTCTGTCAAATAACTCTATTTCCACTGCTCTCATTCTTGACTTGTGTTCCCCCAGCAAAGTCCAAGCTACACTTCCATACGTTTGAGTTGGTATCACAATACTGTCATGCAGCGACTTTTTTACTTCCATGCTCGCTTCCCTGTTCCTCCTTATCACTGCTTTCAATGAACCATCAACCCTTCTTTCTTGTTGTACCCTTTCAAACACTTCACCCTCTAAACATGTATCCATACTCATCACACTACCGAAGTGCCTAAACGCACTCACATTTTCCATTTCTTCCTCATCCAACCTCACTGTACATTCAGTGATTTCATTTCTCTCGAAGATCATAACTTTACCCTTCCCTGCATTCACCTTTAGATTCCGTTTCTTACATCTTCTCCCAAACTCATTCACCAAGCCTTGCAGCTCCCCTTTGTCTTCACTTAAGAACACAGTATCATCTGCAAACAACAGTACAGGTAGTTTCCAAACACAGCCCTCTCATTAGGACCGCTCCAACATCCACTGCCCTACTTGTATCTCTTTTATGACCCCATTCATATACAAACTGAACAACCATGGAGACATGACACATCCTTGCTTCAATTCAACCTCCAAATAGAAAAATTCACTCAGTTCACTGTCCACACGCAATGCAGCCTTAGCACCCTCGTACGTACTCCTCACGGCATTCAGCAACTTTCCATTTACTCCAGAGAATCATGATACTTCCACATTCCTTGTCTATCCACACTGTCATATGCTTTCTTCAAATCCATGAAGGCTGCATACAAATTCTTTCCCTTCACTACAAACTTCTCCACTAAAGATCTAAGAATGAATATCTGATCTACACAACATCTTCCCTTCGTAATACCTCCCTGTTCTTCAATTAATTCCTCTGTTATTTCTTAAACTCTGCCAGTAAGTATCGTATCATATACTTTCCCTATTACACTAAGAAGACAAATGCCTCTATGACTGCCACACACTTTTTTCCCCTTTTACTTTGTACAGGGGAATAATTGTACCTGATTCCAATCCTCTGGGAC
This sequence comes from Coenobita brevimanus, assembly GCF_032717465.1. Lineage (NCBI taxonomy): Eukaryota > Metazoa > Arthropoda > Malacostraca > Decapoda > Coenobitidae > Coenobita > Coenobita brevimanus. The sequence continues at coordinate 56,831,989 of NC_137008.1, forward strand.
TCTGCCTTCCTCCCAGGCCACTCCACACATCTTCCACATCCATTCTACTACTGTCTCTCCCCCATGCTTCAGCATTTCACCACACACTTCATCAGTTCCTGGGGCTTTCCCCATTTTGACCTCCTTGCTTGCTTCAACTTCCATCCTACTGATTTTATCCTCTCTTCTCACATCCCTCCTCCTCCCAGCCATTCCCCAGCCACTTATACTCGCATTACATTTATTCTCTATGTTCATCAATTCCTTAAAGTGTTCTCTCCATCTGCTCACTTTTTCTCCCTTTTCCACTAGCAGTCTACCATTTTTATCTTTCACTCCCCGACTAACTTTTTTATCACCCTGTCTAAACTTCTTTACTTCTTTCCAGAATGTTTTCTTGCATTACCTCCACTTTCCGCTCAAATTCCTTCCAAATTCCTCACCCACTCTCTTCTTACTCTCTCTTATTAATCTTTTCACCTCTCTCTTCCTCTCTGCATATAACTCTCTCTTCCGTCTCTCATCTTCCTCCACGTCCCTGCTTCCCATCCATTTATTTTATGGTTTCTTCTTCTGTGCCACAGCCTGTCTCACCTCTTCCTTCCACCATGCTGTTCCTTGCACCCCTTATGGTGTTTTTGTTCATCCCACACATCATTTCCCAAGCTGCACATATTTCTTCTGTGAATATCTTGCACACACCTTCCAATAATAATAATAATAATAATAATAATATCAGCAATACTACCGCCATTTACACCACTGAAACATACAAATCACCAATGATTGGAATATCGTAATACGCTACGATCTCCCTCAACGAAGACACAAGTGACCAGCGCTGTAACTCGAACAGAATGCAAGTCAGGATAGGTCAGAGGTCAAGGTCACAGGTCAACGCGAGAAAATACAGACAGTGACGAATCATCTACTAAGTTTGTAAAGCGGCTTAATTCTTTCCTGCCTTTTTTTTTCTTTTGGTGGATCACTGTTTGCTAGATCATGATAACCTTGGAGATTTTTTTTTTTCATCACTTCTTCATCAGTTTATTTTGCGCATTATACTTTTATATTTTCCTTTATACTATTGATGAAAACTTGAGCGATATTAGGAAGTTATTAATTTATATTCTTTTATTCCTTTTTCAGCACTCTTCATTCTTCTGTCTTCTTTATCTTTTCTTTATTCTTTTTCTCTTACTTTTCTTTCTTCCTTTTTATTCTCTTTTCCTTCTGGGTGATTGAGGGAGTCAGTGAGGGAAGTACAAGGGTAGGGCGGGGACGAGGCAAAGTCTGATTACTTGATGAGGGGAAGCCGTGGAAAACGGTGGGGAGAACGAGAAGAAGAGGGCAAGACTTGGTGACTGAGTGAGAAAGGGAGTGTTGGGTGGTGGGGAAGTGAGGTGGTGGGGACAAAGGCTGGTGCTTCAGTGATTAAGTAATGGAAGTGGAAAGTTGGAGGAGAATATTCTAGTGACTGGATGAGGGAAGGCTGGAGGGAGATGGGGGAGGGGGGAGCAAGACTCGGTGACTGAGTGACGGAAGGCTGGAGGCTGCTGGAGGTGGGGGAGGGGACGGAGAGTTAGTGGCGTGTGTTTACCCCGCTGCCAGCCTCGTGATTAATGGTCCCTGAGCCTGGAGTTGTGAGTCGGCTGAGCCCCTCCCGCCCCCCCGAGGCTGAGCCTTTTCTGACCCCCTGCTGAGTTCCCTTTTGCCAGCTGCTAACCCCCTTTTAACCTGCTTATTCCCTTCCTTCTTTAGGCCTGCTCATTCCTCCCCCTCCTTGTCTGCTCCATGCCTTTCTCACCTCCCCTTTGGCCTACTCAACCCTCTCTGTATCGACTCGTACTCAGCGGCTCCTTCCTTTTCTCACCCCTTCGTGGCCTACTCAACCCCCCCCACCTCTTGGCCTGCTTAACCCCCCTTGGCCTGCTCATCCCCCCCCTCCCTTGGCCCTCTGCTCCCTCTCTTATTAAGCCCCTATCCTCCCTCTGTTTTCCACCTCCATTAGTCTGCTGGGGACACTAAACGCAGGGTCGAGGGCCGTCACTCAAGGCGCTCAAGCTTGGTACGGGGATGGTTCTCTCTCTCTCTCTCTCTCTCTCTCTCTCTCTCTCTCCATCCATCAGTCCATCCACCTTCCTTCTGTCTGTCTGTTTTTTAATCTATAGTTACCTGTTCATCCAGCCGTCATTCATCCGTATAGCTACCTTCTATATCTACATTTTCATGATACTTTCTGTCCTTCCATATCCATATCCACTAATTCATCCATCCATCCATTCATTCATCCATCCATCCATCCATTCATCCATCCATCCATTCATTCATCCATCCATCCATTCATTCATTCATTCATTCATTCAGCTGTCTGTCTATATCTCGATGTATTTATTTGTCTCTGTTTGGTTATATACATTCTCTTCTGTCTATATACCCATACATAAACAATGATCTAGTCTCAGGGCATTCTCTCCTTTAGTATCGAAATCTAGTCGGCTACAAATATATTTACACACACACACACACACACACACACACACACACACACACACACACACACACACACACACACACACACACACACACACACACAGCACACAACAGCAGTAGTCCAGTAACACCTCAGGAACGCTCAAACCACACTCTTGGCCCTCACAAATGACCGTAATAGCACAAACGACCTCTGTGGCAAAGATCTGGGAGGGAGCACCTACTAATTACACCTCATTAACCTCATTCACGACGGGGGGGAACTCTCTTAAGGTGAATGAAATTGTCTTGAGGTGGAAAGAGTACAATGGAAAGCCGTAAACGTCTTCAGGGAGTTAACTTGTACGGCATGGTGATATCTGTTTCGTTTTATTTCGTTGTATTTCGTTTATTTCGTTTATATTTTTGATTTTATTTGGCTCTAGAGATACTTACTGGGAAGGAGGAGTTAGATATAGTCTTTATTAAGCCCTTCACTACCAGAAGGCTGTCCTAAGTTGACCAAAATTGTCTTGTTGTAAAAGTAAATGGAAAACTAAGTGTTAAAGATAATGAGAGAGAGAGAGAGAGGAGAGAGAGAGAGAGAGACAGCAATTTGGGCGTGAGGCCGGGTGTGATGCAGGGTGAGGTGTAGTGCAGATGTGAGTAGGTACAGTGAGTCAGGGAGGAAGAGAGACGGAGAGTTTTGGTAGGACCAGTCAAGTGTAGCAAGAGCGAGGTAGCGTGTCCCAGAGTGCGAGGTAGAGTGCGGTGTGATGCAAATGAGCAGGCATGGCGAAGCAGGAAGAGAGTTAGGCACAGAGTTTAAGAAAGACGAGATAAGTATAGCAAGAGCGAGGTAGCGTGAGGCAGAGTGCGTGAGGCTGAGCAGGGCATGACAAGAACGGTTGAGGCAGGTCGGGAGAGGATCAGGCAGTGGAGGTGAAAGCAGTGTGGCAAGGTAAGGCAGGGTAGTCATAAGAGGAGGTGTGGTGGGGCAGGGTGGTGGGGGATGGTGAGGCAGGATAGACCACAATGCAAGGTGAGGCCGGTTAGGCAAGAATGAGTCAAAGTGAGATATAGAATGAGGCTGAGACATGATGAGAGTAAGTTAGGCAGGAAGGGTGAGGCAAGATGAGTGAAGGTGAAGAGAAATGCGGCAAAAAGGAGCAGAGTAAGGCAGGGCGAGGCAGAATACAACAGACTGCCGCAGGACAAAACAGGGTAAGGCAGGATAAGATGAGACAGGGTTAGGCAGGATTAGAAAGACTGAGCCAGGATAAGACTGAGTAAGGCAGAATAAGACGGGGTGAGGCAATATGAGATAGGGTGAGTCAAAATAAGACAGGATGAAGCGGAGCAAAAGTAGGATAGGAGGGTGAGACAAAGTTAACCAGAAGCCAGAGCGAGAAATGGTTAGATAGGACGGATCAGGATGGGGGAGGGGGAGGCAGAACCAGGAAGGACGAAACAAAACAACCAAGCTGAGACAAAATAAAACAAGAGTGAGCCAAGGATAGGCTGGGTGGGTAAAGACAGGCCAGGGTGAAGCGGGGCGAGGAGGGATGAGGCAGAATGATCCAGGGTGAGGCAGGGCAAGGCAGAGTGGTCCAAGACTGAAGGGATGAGGCAGAATGGATCAAGACAAGCCTGGGTAAGGCAGAGGACGATAGGATGAAGCAATGTGAGACAAGACAAGCCAGAACAGGGCAGAATGAGGCAGGGTGGGGCAAAGCGAAGCAGCATGGGTCAAGACAGGCCAGGGCAAGGCAGGGTGGGTCAAGGAGGATCAGGGTCATCAAAAGTAATATTGCAACTTTATCTAGCATTAGTAAGGCCACATTTAGACCTCGCCGTGCAGTTTTGGTGTCCTTACTATAGAATGGATAATAGTCGTTAAAAAATGTACAGAGAAGAATGGCAAAAATGATAAATGATGTGCGGAATCTGTCAAATGAGGATAGACTAAAAAGACTAAATTTGCAATCACTAGAGAGACGTAGAGATAGGGGAGACTTAGCTGATGTGTTTAAGTGGATGAAGGAAATTAATAAGGGAGATATTAGCAAGGTACCTACAGTGAGCATACAGGATAGAACTAGAAGTAATGGTTTCAAACTAGAAAAATTTCGTTTTAGTAAGGAATAGGTAGAAATAGGTTTGGCAGTAGAGTAGCTGACGAATAGAATAAGTTACCTAGTGATGTAGTTGCTGCCCCTTCCATTGAGAGTTTCCAGCATAGGCTAAATAAGCATATGACAAATAAGGGGTGGGTATAGAAAAAAACAATATAACCAGTACTAATTCATTCTTTTCCCTTTTCAGGTTACACTATAATAATCTCTTTCTTCTCCTTTCACACTATCCTATAAAACGTCCATGCCAGTTTTTCTATGCAGTTTGGTGTTCTTTCTGACTTTATTCTGCCGGCTTCGGTTGGAGGGAGGGGGAGAGCCTTCTTCTTTGCTATCCTTATCTCATTCTTGTAGTTCAGTTATTCTTCTAGGAGCTGCCTAGCATGGACCAACCAACCTACTGCGGTTTTCCTCTCTTCTTATGTTTTTATGTTAAGACTAGCCCGCGTGAGGTAAGGCGAGGCAGGGGGGGGGGCAGGTAGGGTCAAGGCAAGAGAGGGCAAAGCAAGGCGAGGCAGGGTGAGGCAGGGAGAGTCAAGGCAAGAGAGGGCAAGGCAAGGCGAGGCAGGGTGGGGCAGGGAGGGTCAAGGCAAGAGAGGG
>NC_137008.1:56839674-56894674 GCF_032717465.1 Coenobita brevimanus
CAGGAATCTAAAATGGAACCATCGTAGTGAAGGGGTTAAGGGTGACTATATTCTTTTCACCGTAACTTGGTCTAAAACTGCCATCGTTCTATCTTACCGTATATTAACACTTGAAAATTATGCTAGTCACGATGAACTGCAATGGAAAGGATGTGAAGTATTATTTTTTCGAATGAGCTATGTGATATGGGCACAAAATAGAAATATCCGAGCCAGCTTAACGTAAAAGGACTATAGTAGTGGTGATGGAGGTAGTATTAGTGGCAGGTGTAATCCAGGGTTGTTGGGTGTTGTTAAAAATAGTTGCCCATGTAACTATAAGGAAGGGAGAGAGAGAGAGAGAGAGAGAGAGAGAGAGAGAGAGAGAGAGAGAGAGAGCGTAATCGATGATGGTTGTCTGGTGTAATGTTTATTACAGTTGCTCCTTGAACTACTGACCTTGACTGGGTTTGGGATGTGTGTCTGCAGGTCATGATATTCTGAGAGAGAGAGAGAGAGACAGAGAGAGACAGAGAGACAGAGACAGACAGACAGACAGACAGACAGAGACAGACAGACAGACAACAGACAGACAGACAGACGGGGGGGGGGAGGAAGGGAGAGAGTCTGGGGGATAAAGAGGAGGCTATTTCTTGATTTATGGCCACAAAGAACCTCTCTGAGTGTGTGTGTGTGTGTGTGTGTGTGTGTGTGTGTGTGTGTGTGTGTGTGTGTGTGTGTGTGTGTGTGAGAGAGAGGAGGGGGGGCGAGAGACTGAGTAATAAAGAGTGGGCAATTTCTTGATTTACGGCCGCTAAAAAACGTCTGAGAGAGAGAGAGAGAGAGAGGGAGAGAGAGAATAGCCTTAATCTCCGTAAGCTTATCTTAATCTATAACTCAGTGACAACGAGCTTAAAAGAGATTGTTTCTAGAGATAAAGAATATGAGAAAAGGGAGATCAGACGACGTAGACTGATATCACAGCTGAAAGAAAGAAGAAAAAATAAAAAAGAATTATAGAAGAAGAAAGTGATAGCACTGTAAAAAAAAAAATGAAAAATGAAAGGAAAGAACGAAGGGAAAGCGAAAGCAAGATAAAAATAGCAAAGTTGGAAAAACGAAAGAAGAAAGAGAACAGGAATGAAAGAAAATGGAAATGAGGGAAAGAAAGAAAATGAAAGAAAGAAAGGAAAGGAAAGGAAAAAGGATATGAAAAATCGAAAGACTGAAAAATAGGAAAAATATCATAATCCTCAAATAACCTTTGCAAAACCAGACAACCAAAAGCAAGATGAAAAATCAAGGAAAAGAAAAGAAAAGGAGGCTAAAAGAAGGAATACAGGAAGAGAAAAACGTCATCTTCCGTAACGTTAAAAAAAAAGGAGATAAAAGCATGATGAGAGTATCGCGTGCTTAGTGTGCGTATATCAGAGTTAACGCAGTGTAATGGTAGCCCCTGTGGTGGATGGTGAGCAAACATAACTTTATTTTAGTTTAGTATGCCAACCCACGCAAGGCAGGATTGGTGGGTTGATGCAGAGGCTGTGTGTAGTCGTATGTTTATTTGCCTGTATGCATGTGTGTTTACGCCTGATTCTGCTGCGGGAATTTGGTGTGTGTGTGTGTGTGTGTGTGTGTGTGTGTGTGTGTGTGTGTGTCTAGTTCTCTTGCGCCATTATTCTCCCAAAGCCGGGTAAGTTATCATCCTGGCCATCACTCAGCCTGGAGAGTCTAATCAGTTTCCAGCCTGGTTATTTCTCAGAGCGTGGTTAGACCTCAGTCTAGATAATTCCCTGTGTGTGGTATGTTCTTAATTAGTTCAGTTTTCAGTCCAAGGTCTCATATCAGTTTTTAGATCACAAAACCTCATCAGGGCTCATAAGTTAACCAATTTGCAAAACCTGGTTAATCTCTGGGTAGTATCATAAAACTTGAAAGCGCTAAGATGTCAACAAACACTCTATCTCTGGCAATAATTTCTGAAGTATTTGACGACAGATTACACTTTTTTGTATCGTTCCTGACTCCACTCTGTAATGTGGGATTCTGTATCATCACACCTTACAGTCACAGGTACAGCTGTATTCCGTTTATGTCCATCAGAATCGTGGTTTGCTTACACCTTCCCGAACTATCTACTTTTCCCTAACACTGAAAAAATAAAAACATTGTATAATACTCCGTGATGTGTAATGCGCGGCTCCGTTTCCTCGTATCATGGTGTGTTATGTGCATCCTTTCTTGTTCTTCCATGACGTGTTATAGTATGATTTGTTCCTAGTTCTTATATCGTCCAATGTTATTTTGTTCTTTTTCCATGCATTATTGTAACGTGCTTTTGTTCAGGTTCCGTAATGGGCTAAAGTATTTGCTCTTTCATGTTCTTGTTCCGTACGCTGTTAATGTTTTTATCCTTACATGTAGTGTTAAACCATTATCTCGTTCATAATCCGTTCTGTGCAGTACAATGTTACCTTCTCTTTGATATGCCTTGTGCTTTTATTTTCCCGTGACTATTATGCTGCCTTGTGCTGTGTTGTTCATCCCCTCGTGTTACATAGCAGTGTTACTCGTGTTATATGTCCTATGATATACCCAATTACTTGCATATTATTCCCACTACTTGGATATTCATCTTGCTACCTGTATATCCGTCCCATTACCGGTATATCTGTCTTATTACTGACATCCGCTCTGTTACCCATAGATCCATCGTTACCTGTATATCCACTCTGTTACCTGTATATCCACCCCGTTACTTGTATATCCACCCCACTACCAGTATACCTATCTTATTACTGAATTGTCCACCCAGTTACCCGTATATCCATCGTTACCTGTATATCCACCCTGTTACCTTGATATCCACCTCGTTACCTGTATATCCACCCTGTTACCCTGATATCCACCCCGTTACCTGCATATCAGTAACTAAATACCCATCCCGTAACCTGCATATTCATTTCATTACCTGTATTCACTAAGCCGTCTAAAATATGTGAATATTATACACTTATATATATAGATTAACCACTTTATTACTTTCATGTCTTCTTTATATCTTCCTTTACGACCGTCAGACGATTTTTTTCAGCTTAAGACGGACCGCTCGTATTGAAGGGGTTAAAGGAGTCTCTCTCTCTCTCTCTCTCTCTCTCTCTCTCTCTCTCTCTTGACTGCTAGATGTCTTAACGAGGATGCATGAAATCGTCTGCTAGTATAAAGAATAAAAAAATAAAATAAAAAGTTCCCGGATGAAGGAAAAGTTGTTAAAAAAAGTGGAACAAAATACTGGATAGCACAGGCCACTACGTGCATTACACCCTATGTTACTTACAATTTCCTTTAATGCCTCTCTGTCTGGAGCTGCACACACTCCTGAAAATATTATAGGCCACATGATTTTGCTGCGCTTTGCATATTTTCAAACATGGGACGAAGTGCTTTGATGTACTGTATGTCATGTCATCAGCATCAGCATCAGCATATTATATTATTTCCCACTAATATACTTTTTTAGAACCGTTTTATGTCATCATCATCATCATCATCTAATCCACTGTTGCTCCATGAGGAGCGTAGGAGCCCCGAGCTAGGCAAGTTTGTCCTGAGTGATCAGCCTCAGTCATCCCTGAATGGCATTACGTGAGCAATAAACCCCAACCATCCCATGGATATAAACATGTACAGACTCCATCCGATTGGAGAGCCGTAATTACCCATTAAACCACCAGGTGCCATAATTTGGTTATATGGTTACCACCCAGCATGGTAAATGGTTTCCTGGTGTACAGGAAATCATTTGGCTTGTCATTCAGCTTAGAGTCACCCATAGGCAGAAGGAAGAGAAAAGAATGAAGGAAAGAAAGACAGAAGAGGAGGGAAGGACGGAAGGAAGGAAGTGAGGCAAGGACAGTCATCTGAGAGCAGCACTACATCGAGTGTGTGGATGGTGAGCGCCCCAACTTAAAACATGGAACTCGGCCAGATTAAAAAAAAAATAATAAAAGGTAATTAAATGGAACATATCCTAATAAGACGTGAACAAAAATCAAATATTTTCTGTAGTTATCAATCAGCCAATTACTTTTTATTTTTCTATCACAATTTTCATAAGAATCATATTTTTACCCTATATTTTGAGCCACTGCATCCATATAGAGTCAATTTCTCGTGACGGAGATTACATAACGCTTTCAATACTCCGGCGCGGTTATCCGGAAACACAATTTTAGAATTAATGTTACTGCTGTTCCGTCTCATAGCTGTGTGTTTGGAATTCTGGTGTATTTACTAGCTACCCCTGTCCCTTTAAAACAATAAATAAAATAATGTAATAAGATCATTTTTACCAAGCATCACATACCCTGATTGTAATTTCACGCTGTTTTTTTTTTCTTTTTCCAGGTTTCATAGGATGCGAACTTGTATCTTAATGGCGCCACTAAAACGTACCACTTTGATTCTGTATCTACGTTAAGGGTTTTGGTGTATATCGGTGTTGTATTACGCTCATACCGGTGTTAGGCAGCGTCCAGTTTATCACCATGGAAACGGCCGCCTGACCATTACCGCACTAACGATATAACCCTCTGCCGGCAATGAGAGAGAGAGAGAGAGAGAGAGAGAGAGAAAGAGAGGGAGGGAGGGGGGGAGGAGGGCAAAGGAGATGTTGAGGTAAAAGGAGATGGAAAAAATGATGGGGTGAGGTAAAGAGGAAAGTGGAGAAAAGTGGAGTAACCGTGAGAGAGAGAGAGAGAGAGAGAGAGAGAGAGAGAGAGAGTTAAGGGAGAAGAGAGGAAGGAGAAGGGGGAGGGGATCGTGGAAAAAAAAAAAAAGAACAGGAATAGGAAGGTGAGAAGGGGAGGGGAGGGGAGGGGAGGGGAGGGGAGGCTGCAGTAATCTCAAAAGCAGGAGGGAGTTAGAGGGATTAGGGAGAGGGGGGAGGAGGAAGGGAGGAAAGAAATAAGGGAGGAGTGGGGAGGATCAAAGAACAAGGAGGAAGGGAGGTTATAATCGTAAAACCAGGAGGGAGGGAGGTGGAGAGAGGGAGGGAGGGAGAGGGAGGGACTGGAGAGAGAGGGTGAGAGGGAATGAAGACGGAGGGAGGGATAGGAGAGAGGGAGGGAGAGACTGGAGAGAGGAAGGGAGAGAATGGAGTGAGGGAAGGAGAGAGTGGAGAGGAAGGAGGGAGGGATTGGAGAGGGAGAGAGGGTTTGAAGAGAGAAAGGGAGGGAACGGAGAGGGGAGGTAGGGATCAGAGAGAGGGAGGGAGATGGATGAGGGAGGAATCGGAGAGAGGGAGAGAGATGGGTGAGGGAGGAATCAGAGAGGGAGGATGAAGAGAGGGGGATAGGGATTGGAGGGAGTGAGGAAGGGATCGGGGGGAGGGGAGGGGAAGTTGGGGGAACGATGAAGAAAGAAAAAAGGCAAGGGAGGAAGGGAGGAGGGGTGGAGAGAGAGAGACCATAATCATATTAAGTGGAGGAGGGGGTTGGAGGGAAAGGAGAGGGGAGAGGGAGAGAAAAGAAGGTAGGGAGAAAAGAAGAAAGAGATAAAGGGAGAGAAAAGAAGACGTAGAGGATGGAAGGAAGAGGAAAGGGAGGGAGGAAGAGGGAGAGGGGGAATTAAGGAAGGAAGGAAGACGAGAGAGGTAGGGGATGAGTGGGTGAATGGAGCATTTAAGAGGAGCAAAGAGGAGCGTTGGAGAGAAGGGGAAGAGAGGGAAGAGGCATAGTAATCTTAACTCTTTTACGACAATAGGCCACTCCATAGCTGAGTAAGATCCACCGACAGCAGCAAAAAAAAAAAAAAAAAAAAAAAAAAAAAAAAAAAAAAAAAGATATTACAAAGAGAGAGAGAGAGAGAGAGAGGGGGGGGAGGGGCGGGGGGCGGTGAATGGGATCAAGGAGGAGGGGACGGAGCGTTGAAGAGAAGGGGAGGAAGGAAGGGAAGGGGAGAAGGCAGGTGTAGTGTTCTTGAAGGAGGAAGTTGTGGTGAGGAGGAAGATAGGAGGGAAATGATGAGGAGGATAGGAAGAGAAGAGGTTATGGGAGGGGTAGGGAAAGCAGAGAAAGAGAGGAAAATAGGGGTTAAGTGGGAGTGATAGACCATGACAGGGTGAAGGGAGAAAAAGAGGGTTAGCAGAGGAAGATTGAGAGGGGGCGTAATGGGGGTTGTGAGTGAAGAAGAGTGGGAGAAGAGGAGGTGGAGAGAGAGTGATACGAGACAAGGAGAGGGAAAAGGGGGGTAGATGGGGGGCGGTGATAGAAGGACAGAGAAGAAGGGGGCGCAGGAAGAGATGAGGGGAGGGGCGGAAGATGAAGAGAGGGAGAAAGCAAAAGGGGGAGGTAGGTGAGGGAGGTGCAGACGATGACGGGAGAAAAAGAAAGAGGGGGGAGGGGGAAAGGAGAGGAGTAGTGGAGGGAGAGGGGGCAGTAAAAGAAAACCAGGAAGGACAAGAGGGGAGATTCTGGTGAGGAGGGGGATGCTGGGTGAGGGGGGGGGGACGGTGTAAAGTCAGTGGGTCGGGCGGTGACTTGGGTAGTTATGCAAATAGGGACGCGGGGAGAGAGTGAGTGTACCCATGTTCCAGCCGCCACCTCCACACTCACTCACACTGCCCCAGGAAACAGCCTATTGCAAAATTTCTTCGTGGAGATTCTAGGACTGCCGTTTACAGTGATTCATTTCCGCTATTGATCTCTGTATTTTGAGTTGAGTTTACTGTGGTATTGCCTGCCTGCCTCATTGGCTCCGTTTCACTGTGGCGAAACTGTCATGACCCTATAGGAGGTCTTGCTGAGCTGATGAGCTTCGAGGCATGGTGGTGTGCTGACGGAAGATAGCTCGTGAACTGCTTCGTAGCCAGGCAGACATGAACCACTCTGCTCGTTTCAGCACTGTGCTTCGGTACCGATCCAGCAAAGCGGCCTTCTCACTGCATGGCTCCTCACAAGACTGCTGTTTATTTTCATTTTTTATTTGCTACATGTTTACTTGAAGTCAATAAAATGCGTCTGTAGTTAGCAAAACTGAAGTGCCATAATTGTAAACAGCAGTATAAAATTGATAAGATAGCCTTAATGGGTTTGTACACACACACACACACACACACACACACACACACACACACACACACACACACACACACAGCTGTAATCATCAGTGCAATTGTGGGATGTGGTTTGCTTATTCTGAATGTATGCCTCCACACTATTCATTCTAAGAGAGCATGGTTCCTCAGTTTTACAGGTATATGCCTCAGGGACAGTTTGGAGGCTTTGTAAATATAGGGAAGGAAATAAGACAAATGTTTATCGTTCAGTTCTAAGTTGTTCGGTGGATTTCGCTTTCCTCACACGTTTCGTACCGATTAAGCATAAGGTGGTTAGTCTGAGAGCACCAACACACTTGCCGGAAACATGTGATCGTCAAGAGGAAACAAGGCACAGGGTTTCATGTAAGATCCAGACTCTGCTGGTGTTGCAGCGTTAATCCTGTGCATTGCTTCACACTGTCAGTCACATTTGTCTAGCAAGTGTGGCCGCGCGCTGACGAGGTGGTTAGGCGACGTCTCTGTTCACTAATGAGGAGCCTTTGTGCATTATGTGGTGTATTTAGCTGCTTTTTCTTTAAGCTTAATCCTACTTCCTCAAAATAATCTTATTCATTTGGAAGAGAGCTGTCGAACTGGGAGGGTTAGATAACGTTCATTATCCCCTTCACTACTGACGATCTATCCTAAGCTCAGTAAAATCAGCAGGAGACGACAAAATTTAAAAAAAAATGAAAAGTTTGCAAGAGTTCAATGAAAAGTCGTCGGACTGAAGAGGCTAAGCACAACAAAGAAAAATAGAAACGCAGTCACAGGATGTGAAGCAAACTCTGTACGAATTCGGCCACACGTGCTCCAAAAAATGTGATCGACAACGGTAACGAAACTCAGTGGTCCGTCTGACGTCCAGACTCGGATATTGCGGCTGCTCAAACCCGGTGCTTCGTCTCATCTTGTCGATCACATGTTCCAGGCAAGTGTGGCCGCACACTAAAGGGTCCATGCTCAGGCCGGCCGCCTGAATACGGCCTGTACAAGAAGCCTTAGCCAGAGCAGGACCCACGATGAGTGCCTTGGCCTAAACAACCCACACACGAGCAGTGTTGTCTGAACAGACCTGTTTATACAGGCGACCGGACTGGCCGACCAGAGCGTGTATGTGGTCGATTCACGTAAACGCCTCGCTCCAGTGGCACACACCATGAAAGCCAGCATTTACACATTCCAACCAGCGTGTTCTGTCCAGTTTCCGGTGTTAGTCAGGTAGTTGTAGTTGTGCATTAGTGTATCAGTCTTGCCGCTGTGACCTTGCCTTGCAGAGTCAAATAAATAAAATGGTGATGGGATAATGGGAATAAACTACAGCGTTCATGTATCACAGCCACAGGGTAAAGGTGAGGTCAGTATTTTAGTCGGGGACACTCACTCTCTCTCTCTCTCTTAGTTCGTACTGCCATTGGAAGATTTTGTTACACACTTGAAAAGACTCTCGGGCTGAAGGGAACAATTAATGATATATCTAACACCTCCAGTTCGGTGTGCCCTTGAGGTGAATAAAATCGTCTGAAGATAGATTGTAAAAAAATAAATAAAAAGGAAAGAAAAAGAAAAAACAGACATCACCCTGCTGAATGGCTAGATGTGATATTACAGACCAGGAGTATTCATGAAGGATCTTAACCTGTTTACAGGAAAAACAGATACACACATTAGTTTAGTTTAGTCGGAAATAATTTTGCTTGGTTGTACACCTTCACTGATACGTTCACTCTGGTTTGTCTATGAAGTTTTTGGCACCTGTATGGGTGAAGATAATACCATAAACAAACAGTCTTATACACACCTTAAGCTTAGGAGAGTCTATAAATACTCTCCCAGATCTGTGTAATATATATATATATATATATATATATATATATATATATATATATATATATATATATATATATATATATATATACTCTTTTAATGACATTTCACGGCACGATAAGAAATTTCCCCGCCAAAGTTGAAATAAAAGATTATAAATATATTTATATGGAGCCTCTGTGGTACAGTGGTAGAGTGTGCGTTTCGTACACGGGTGAGCCAGGGTTCGCGCCCCGCCAGGGTCATAAACTTTGGGAGTGTTCACCCGGCCACTGCATTGGCGGACACAAGGGGTGCTGTGGTTGAATCAATGTCGCTTACTATAAAGTATGCTTGCACCCAGTCGGCTTGCGTGGGCCGATTACACTTGGTTCACTGACTACACACACATCCAAAGCCACTGCAACATTACAATTACACTTACAAGCACTGCTCACCCTGCATACAATCTCTACCAGACAGCCTAAGCCACTTGGTAGAGATACAATGGCTGTATCGTCCCGACTTCTGTCGGGATAGGCCGATCCTGCAGTGGATACTCAAACGGCTGATGATGATGATATATATATATATATATTATAGTATATATGTATCATCTTTTATTTCAACTTCAGGGGAAAAATTTCTTATTGTGCCGTGAGATAAAGCCATCAAAAATTTTAAAAAAGGTCTTACTCATAATTTAATTTTGGGAGAATTTATAAATGCGCCCCCAGATCAGTGTCAAAATTTTTTTGTATATTTAATTTCGAGGTTAGCGGTAGAGGTGGTTATCGTGTCATCAGATATACATTTCACTGGGTACTATTTTTACGTGTGTGACATGTGGGTGCCGCTGATAGGGTTCATCTGACTGACGCTCACCTCATCCCACAAGCTTCCGCCACCCAATACACCGCAAATATAATGACCACTGACGCAATTCGGCCTGACGGTGGATTGAAGAGGTAAATGTGTTCGTCATCGTTGTTGTTGTCAGCGTCCTTGTGGTATTCGTCATCGTAGCTGTGGTCGTTGTTATCGTCATCATCACCATCGTCATCATCGTCTTATTCTTCCATCTTATACTACTCTTCCTCCTCCTCCTCCTCCTCTTCTACTTCTCCTTCTTCCTCCTACTCCTCCTCCTCTACCTCTTCCCCTCGCGCTGTCCTTCCACTCTTTCCCATCTTTTTGCTCTCCCTTCTTTCTCGTCTCCCTCTCCTTTCTCCTTATCCTCCTCCTCATCATCATCATTCTTTTCACAGCAGGGACGAATTATTACATTTTATTCTGCCTTATAGCCCACTATTTAATCCAGCAAATTGGGAGATCTCGAGATGAAGGTGTTTCATAAATTCAGTCATAAGGAGAAAGATTTTATATATCATACCGGCAACCAACAGACGGTATTATGCAGCCTATGAGGATCACTCGAAATAAAGAGACTGATAAATGGAGTATCGGTAAGCTTGTCATCTGCCTTTATAATGATGATGATGATGATGATGATGATGATGATGATGATGATGATGACGGTGGTGGTGGTGGTGATGAAGACCTTATATCCTGCTAATAAAAGGATGAGGCGTCTGTTTTAATACTCTGAAATTGGATGATGTTGATGATAATGACCTTTTATCCTACCAGTAAATGGGCAAGACGTTTGTGTTATAATGTCTAAAGTTGGATGATAGTGATGTGATTATGGTTTTAGATCCTGTTACTAAATGGGTGAGACGTCTGTGTTATAGTAGTCTATAACTGGATGATGATGATGATGATGATGATGATGATGATGATGATGATAATGATGATGATGATAATAATGATGAGGATAATGATGAGGATGAATGATGAATTAAAATGAATGACGTTGGATGATGACGAATGATAACTGGTGATGGATGACGACGATAAAGATGTCGCGGTGTGAAGCAAAGTTATATCACGTTTGCTTCGGCCAGACGATGTAATGCAATGAAGGTAATGCTTCACTGTCAGAGGAAGAAGTATAAATAATTAATAGGCAGTATAATGGGCTTTGAAAAGAGACAGGAAGGCAATAGTTATAATACGTGATATGCAGTGTACCGGAGAGTTAAAAATAAAATAGGCGGGAGAAAAATATAATAGGCAGTGAAACGAGGTTGATCAGAAGAAGGTATACGATAATCAGTGTGGCAGGCAGTGAAAAAAATGACGAAGAATAGCAAAGGAAGCTACCAAGACTATGAAGACAAGAAAATGGCCAATGAAACAGGGTAATAATGTGAATAATAAAAACAAAAGACAGGCAGAGGGAAAATAGTACTCGATAATTGGTGTAACAAAGACTGAAAAGAACAGGAAGACAAAAACATAGGAAAATAATACTCAAGAGGCAGTCCAATTAGAAGTGAAGGCAATGAGACGGGCAAAAGGAAAGAAAAATACTCAAGAACTATTCCAAGTATAGACTAAAGAAGACAGTACCCAATAACCAGCGTAATAAACCGTTTTAGAAGAAGGCGGGCAAAATGGGGACGATAACGAGAAAGACGATAACTAGTCCAATAACGAAGGAAAATGAGATAATAAACCTAAAGAATCCATTGCAATACCTACTAAATGGCGAAAAAAATAAATAAAATGACCAGCGAGGAAGATGGAGCTCGATAACGCGTGTAATAAGCGGTGGAAAGAATAGGAAGACACAGACAAAGGGAATTCCGGAGCCGAAAATTCGTGCGAGGAGCAAGAAGGAGGCGTTACTACAATGGGACGCGCTGGCCAGGAAATGGGGCTGGGCTATTTCTCTCTCACCTCTCCTCCCTTCCCCCCTTCCCTTGCTCTCTCTCTCTCTTACCCCCATCCCTCCCCTCTCCTCCCTTGCTCTCTCTTACCCCCTTCCCTCTCCTCTCTTACCCCCCCTTCCCCTCTCCTCCCGTCTCTCTTTCTCTCACCCCTCTCCCTCTCTAAGTCTCCCTCCCTCTCGCCCCTCCCACCCTCAGACGATTCCCTCGAACTTTTTCCCTTGGGTCTTGAGGGGAATTGTCCGGTGGGAAATGTCATGATGGGAGGGCAGGGGAGGGGAGAGGTTTCAGGCGGGTGGGGGAGGAGAGAGGAGGGAGAGGGGGCAGTGGGGGGAGGCATTGTCCAGAAAGAGTGCCATGAGGTTAATTGTTAAAAGGGAGGGGGAGATATCGAGGGAGGGGGGAAGAGCTATTTGCCGCCGGGTGAATGCTGTCTGGGTAATTTTTCAGGGAGTAATTGTCACAGGGAAGTTAATGGCCACAGGAGGGGGTTATGTCCAATGGAGATTTGTCACGGAGGATTGTTGTCCAGAAGCGTTCATTTTGTCCAAGGGGATTTGTCCAGGAGAGGAGCTGTTAAGAGTGGAGGGAAGAGAGGAATAGTCACTACTCGGGATGAAGTGTCTCAAGAAAGGGGAGTCAGAGGGAGAGGGAGCTGTTTGGGAGGGGAGAGGAGGAGAATGAATGGTCTCTCTGGGGATTGGAACTCTCTGAAGGAAGGGGAGAAGGAAGGAGTTGACCTGGGGGTGGGTGGAGAAGCTGTATAAGGGAGGGGGTTGATATAGTGAAGGGGGCTGGAGCTGTCTGCAGGAGGGGAGAAAGAGAGGAAGAGTTGGTCAAGGGCGGCGGGAGACTGGGGGGAAATATCACGAGGGAGGGGGATGGACCTGCCTGAAGGAGAGGGTGAGAGGTAAGTCAGTCTGGTGGGCAGGAGAGAAGCTATTTAGAGAGGGAGATATAAGTTCCATAACAAAGGAAAGACGATGGTGCTGTCCAGAAATGAGAGAGAGAGAGAGAGAGAGAGAGAGAGAGAGAGAGAGAGAGAGAGAGAAGTTAATCTAGAGAGAGGGAGAAATAACAGCGGGGGATAGGGCTGTCTGGCAGGGATGGAGGTAAGAGGGGGTAGCCTACAAAGTTACAAAAGTACAGAGGAGAAAGTGGGGGTACAAAGGAAAGCAAACAGCAACAGACTTACTGATCCTTAGCGGCTGTTTGGTATAGGGAAGATTAAAACTAACAAAACCAGTCTATCAGCTAAAGAAGGAAAGTCTGAGGTAGGAAGCTAACGTGAGGAGGGGGGGAGGAATTGCTTGAGTGGGAGGGGAGAGCTGTCAGAGAGGGGAGAGGGGGAGAACTAGTCAAGGGCAGGGAGGAGAGGAGCTATCTTGGGGAGCAACAAAAATATCACAGAGGGGTTCATCCGCCTGGAGAGGGTCGGGGAAGAGGGGAGAATGAATGGTCGAAGAGGGGAAGTCAGCCCAATACTCTCCATAAAATCCCCTCCACTCCCCCCCTCCCCTTAGAAAATCCCCTCCTCTCCCCTCAGAAAATCCTCTCCTCTCCCAGCTCCACTCAGAAAATCCCCTCCTTTCCCGTCTCCTCTCCCCCCTATTACGTTCTCTGGCTCGGGGTGGGAGGGACTAATGCCTAAACTTGTCGCATTAAGTTCCGTCTCCGTTCTTACCATCCCGGGCATAATTACTCTTTCATTAGCCTAATTCCCGGGCTGGAGTGGAGGCGGAAGAGCTTAGAAGGCTGGGTGGAAGCGGGAGGTGGAATTAGCCGGGTGGAGGGGCGCGTCGTAAGCAGAAATAGGAGTAGAGTCTTGCTAGTTTAACCTTTTCCTTTGCCATGGCTTTTTTTTTTGGTAATTTTCTTCCTCTGCCTTCTGTATCTCCTCTCGTCCCTTCCTTTTCCTCTTCCTCCCGTTCTTCCTCTACTTCGTCACCTCTTCTCTCTTTCTCTAGTTTCCTCCTCCTCTTCCTCCTACTTAGCTCCTGCAGGGGTGATGTAAGCAGAATGGAATGAATCGTAAACACAGTGGTAATAGGTACTTCCTTGTTTCAGATTTTGCGTTGCTATAAACGTATTTTTGGTGTATTATTGTCAGTCTTCCTCCTCTTTCTCCTCCTCCTTATTATGATGATGATGATCATCATCATGAGCATTTTTATTATCATTATCAGCAGCAGCAGGAGCAGCACCTTTATCGTCATCATCATCATCATCATCATTTTTCATCAACGTAATTCTCAGTCTGGAATGGAGGCGGAAGAGGTGAAAGGCCGGGTGGAAGGGTGAAATTAGCTGGGTGGAATGAATCCTAAACAGAGATGGGAAGAGACTGATCCTAGTTTAACGTTTTGCTTTGCCTCTCATATACTCCCTCTTTCTTCTTCTGCTTCTTCCTCCTCCCCCTCCTTCTTCATCTCTTTCCTCTTTAACTCTTTTCCTGACCCCTTCTTTTCCTCTTGCTCTCCCTCCCATTTCTTCTTCTTTCTGCTCCTCCTTCCTCTGTAACTCTTTCCCTGATTCCATCTTTTCCTCTTCCTCCTTTTAATTAGCTCTTCCTTTGACTCCTCTTCCTCCTCTTTCTCCTCATCCTTCATCTTCTTTTTCGTCTTCCTCCTCCTCCTCATCATCATTCTCCTCCTCCTCCTCATCATCATCATCATTATCCTCCTCCTCCTCCTCATCATCATCATCATCATCATCATCATCATCATCATCCCATTTCTTCTTCTTGCTCCTCCTCCTCTTCCTTCTCTTCCTCGTCCTCTGGTTTTTGTTTCTTTTTCCTCCTTCTTTAACTTTCCTCCTGCCTCCTCTTCCTCATGTCTCCCCTTTCACTTTTCCCCTGACTCTTCCTATTCATCCCATTTCTTCTTTTTGTTTCTCCTCCCGTTTTTTTCCCTTCTTCTCTCTCCTCACCTTTCGTCTTCCAGTAAAAATATGAAATCAAGAAGCTGGAGACAGAAAATAAAGATGGTAACAGATTTTCTTTGTATATCTTCTTCCCTCGGTCTTAATGTACTTCAGTAGCTTATTTCTGCCCTTTCTTCTTTGCCCTCCCCCCTTCTTCTCCCCCTCCTCCTCCTCTTATCCTCTTCCTCATCTTCCAGCCTCCTATGTCCCTCCTTCATTACCGTAATTCCGAAACTGGAGTGGAGGAGGAAGAGATGGAAGGCTGGGTGGAAGAGTGGAATTAGCAGGGTGGGATGGATCGTAAAAAGAGGTGGTAACAGACTCACGCTGGCTTCATGTTTAGGTCTTCCTCTGACACTTCCTCCTCCTCCTCTTATTCCTCCTTCTCCTCCTCCTCCTCCTCTTGATACCGATTTTTTTTTCTCCTCCTCTTCAAGTTTCCTCCTCATTCATTAGCATAATTCCAAAACTGAAGTGGATGTGGAAGAGCTGGAAGTTGGAAGGCTGGTTGGAAGTGTGGAATTAGGAGGCTGGAATGAGTCGTAAACGAAGACAGTGATACACCCTTCCTAGTATATAACCTTTCGCCTTGCTGTGAATGTTCTCCCTCACGCCTCTTCCTCCTTCCTCTTTAACTCTTCCCCTGACTCCCCCTTTACTTCCTGTTCCTGTTTTTATTTCTCCTTCTCCTCCTCCTCCTTCTCACCCCGCAATATTGTTTGAGAATAGTGTGAGGTGCGTGTTGAAGGGGTGACTTTTTGATGAATGTGCTTATGCTGTTTGGAGATGGGAAGGCATATGGGGGGAGAGAAAGGATGGGTAGACGGTAGTGTTTGGGGTGCAAGAAGTGGGGAGGGGAGACAAGAAAGGGGAGAAGGGAGAGGAGAGTGGAGATAAGGGGAAGAGAGGAGAGAAGGAAGAGGAAAGTGGAGATGCAGGAAAGAGAGGGGAGAAGGGAAAGGAGAATGGAGGAGAAAAGGGGACACAGAAATAGGATGATGGGAAGGAAGGGTGGTTTGGTAGGAGCTTGATGGGAGAAGATGAGAAACTGAGAGGAAAGTGGAGAGAAAGGAGGGAGGAAAGATGATGAGGGGGGAGGAGGTTGACGAAGTGGTAGGAGTTTGTATGGAAGACTGGAAGAGAGAAAGGGAAGAGGCAAAGGAGAAGAATGGGAAGGGAAGAGAGGAGAGAGAGTAAGGAGGAAAATAATAGAAAAAAAATGAGAGGAAAGAAACGAGGATTGTAAATGGAGGAGAGGAGGAAGAGTAGAGAGAAGGGAGAGAGGAAAGAAGAAGAAGGGTTGTGGGCGGTAGGGGTATGTTCGGAGAAGAGAGTGGAAAAGAAAGACGGAGAGAAGAGGGAAAGGTCACTGCATGGTAGGAGTGTATTTGGAGGAGTGGGGAGGAATACGATGGAGAAGAAAGATAAGGAGAGAAACAGAGGAAGAGGAAGAAGAAAGCAGGAGAAAAAACAGAAGAAGAGGAAGGAAGGATGAAGAAAAGAGGAAGAGAGTAGAAGATGGGAGTTAGAAGGATGAGTGGCAGAAGTGTGTATAGAGAGGAGAGAGTTTGGGCTGATGTGAGGGATGATGTGTATGGTACCGATGAGTGGGTAAGAGAGAGAGAGAGAGAGAGAGAGAGAGAGAGAGAGAGAGAGAGAGAGAGAGAGAGGGGGGGGGAGCATTTTACATCGCCGTCACGGTGGATGAACTCTGAGATTGGTGATAGATAGATGAGTTTTTTTTTTTTTTTTTTTTTGGTTTCGCAATGTGGACGTGGACGAGGAAAGGTCAGCCAGAAATGTCAATACCCTTAAATAATATGAAACTCACATGTGTTGGCATTCTTACCTGTCCTCGGTATTCATGGAAGAGAAAAGATCGAGGCACATCCCTTGTTTATATCTCAGCGTACACAGGGTCAAAATGATATCGCGCAGGAAGGTATCAAAAGTAGGTTGACACACACACACACTCTGCCCCAACTGCGTGACTTCATTACAGAGGACTACCAGGAAATGAACACCAGCCAGGACCTGTGCATTACTGTGTGTCGGAGTGTGTCTGACAGACTCCTGGAATGTGTCAGTGGTGAGGGTGGACACTTCGAACACTTACGAGACTAAAAGTGTGTCTTTTGTGTTGGAATGAATGGTAAATGTCAACCTACTTTTGCACCACCCTGTATGTGGAGTGTGCTATCCAAGGGAGGTCAATATACTGTATCTTCATCCCTCTGGGCATGAAATACTCCAAACTATGATCAGTATCCGAATTACTGTGATAAATATCTGAGATGATCAATGCAGCTCCTGATGCCCAAGGAAAATATATTTATTTTCATGTGATTGTGCATATAATAACAATACTTATGAGGGACAGGGTAGAAACATCGCTAACTAGAAAGCGCTCAAAGAGCACACATCTCCGACAATGCCATTGCCATTAAAAAGGATCCGGATCCGGATCCGAAACCGCCCCAAAATTTAATAAATTCCTTCTTGGTCCTTGGCCGACCTTTCCACAAAATTTCATTGAAATTCATTGAGAACTTTTGAATATACTGTGTGGGATACTCCGGATCCGGATCCACCAGAAAATTTAATAATTTCTTTCTTGACCCATGGCCCACCCTTCCACAAATTTCATCAAAATCCGTTCCTAACTTTTTGAGTAATCGTACTAACAGACAGAAAGACAGACAAACAACGTGGGGTAAAACATAACCTCCTTGGCGGAGGTAACAAACGGTATAGTGCATCCTCAGACAGCTTGCAGGGCTTAGTATCCAAGGTTGAAATACAGGGCATTTTAAAGTATCCGTTTATGGTGTCAGATATTTTGGTATGGAATGTGCACCGATGCTTTTTTTTTCAGTTGAGTATACAACTTCATCCATTTTCCATTTCTAATAGACCTAGATTTCACAGCACAATAAGCAGTTGAAATGATAAAAATTACGGTATTCGTCAGAGTAAACAAAACATTAATATGTAGGTATAACTTCTACCGTGTCAATTGTATTCCTACGTTTTATTCAGAGTGAAGGTGGTCAAGAAGTAGGGTGAAGGACTGACGGTCAGATCGGGAGGTAAATACTGAATGAGAAGGGGGAAACAGTCCGTGGATTTACATGTCGTTAACCGCTTCATCACGGGGCCGAAATTCTCGTATTATCCATGCCACCACCAGACGATTTGATTCAGCTCACGGGATGTCATTCATGGAGTCATGGAATTGCTTGTTACTGTACTCATTTCACTACAAGAGAGAGAGAGAGAGAGAGAGAGAGAGAGAGAGAGAGCGTAAGGCAAATATAATCACTTTCAGATGGGCGACTGCGTGCCTCCTAAGCGTACGATAAACAGTCCCTTTAAAGCGTGGCCTCACAATATCATAATGGCGGGGGGTGGGGGAGGGGGTTCCTTTTTATAATGTAGAGGGAATTAGCTCTTTGATCTGAGATGAAAGGCGCATCTGGAGTCACTATTACAGTGCTTAAGATGAAGAAGAAACAGTGAAGGTAAAGAAGTTGACTGAAAGGTATAAGTTCCCCCTAAACAGGTAAATTTAAAAGAACTAGTTATAAAATAGACTGAGAAAGGTAGAAGTTCCTCTAAGTAAGATTATGAGTATCGGTTAGTTAAGGATCAATAAAACAGAATGTACCAGTAATTATGTAAGTTGGCAAGTAAATACAGGGAAGTGTATATGTAATTTATTAAGTACCAGTATGATGAAATAAGTTTGGGATTGCTATTTATATAACCTCAGGACAAAATAAGGTGGCTCGAATAACAGATAAAATTGGGGGAAGGGAGGCTCACTTGTTATGAAGGCAAAGGTACCAAAAAGACACCTGTACTGAAAATCTGCCCTGAGTCACGCAAGATAACATTAATCTTCAACTTTTTAGCCCCACTTTCCAGACAGTGTACTGAAAACTGATAATCACTCACTAGAAGGAAAGATATTTAAAATGAGTGGAGGAGAAGCAAAGTAGAAAATAAATACTGTCATTGTCCTTCCAACTCAAGAATTAATGTTTTTAATGGAACTGCTGCCATACCATAACAAACATGAAAACTGGAGTACTCATCAGGTAGTAGGGCATCAGTATAGCTGTACAGATCACCCTATGGAAAGCATTTAATATATAACAGTGAAATTTACATTCACCATACTCTGCTCACATACCTCGCGGCGGTGCATTAGCAGTATAGTTGACATGAGGCATAAAAACTGTTAGGAGAGTGTAGACATGATAAATACATATGGTCCTAAATGCATATATACACTACAGGTACACATGCATATATGTTCTAGCGAAAGAAAGTACATGAATACTGATAATTATATGCCAACACTACACAAAAAAAATGAAGCTTGATTTTTCTTCAGTATATGAGTTTGAGTCCTCCAGTTTTATGCCTATTTTCAGCTAAGAAAATATCCACTGTCCCAAGGTATTGAAGTGTTTCCCAAGCCGTGTAAAAAATGTGAAAAATAACCGATCACTTAAAAGCAACAATGTACAAAAGAACAAAAGGCCCACAAAAACAATGGCGGTGTGTGTGTGTGTGTGTGTGTGTGTGTGTGTGTGTGTGTGTGTGTGTGTGTGTGTGTGTGTGTGTGTGTGTGTTTACGCCAGGGGCAACAGATGTCTCGATAACACACAGGAAACGTAAAGTTGACTAAAAAAAAAAAAAAAACAGGAGAGGGCGAGGGAAGCTGGGGAGAGGGAAGGGGAGAGGAGCAAAGGGATGTGGTAGGGAGGGGAGACGAGGGACTGAGAGGCTGATGGAAGGGAGTGAGGGGGAGGGGGAGAGGAGCAAAGGGATGGGGTAGGGAGAGGAGAAGAGGGATTGAGTAAGTGAAGGAAGGGGGTAGGGGATAGGGGGAGTGATGGAAAGGGATAAGGGAGAGGATGGGTAGGGAGGAAGGAAGTCGGAGAGAGACAAGAATTACGGGGGAGGAGGATATAGAAGAGGGGGGAGGGGATTTTGGGGAGAAGTAAATGGAAAGTAGGAGGTTGAGGGAGGAGTAAGGGGAAAGAGGAGGGTGGAGAGCAGGTGAAGAGAGGTAGGGAGGAAAGAAATGGATGGAAGGAGTGGGAAGAGGAAGGGAAGAAAGCGTTAGAGAAAAGGTGGACTGATGAGTGGGGTAAAGCAATTAAAACTACAAAGAAGATAAAGACTAAAGCTGAATAAAACTAAAGAATATATTTGATACACCTAGAAGACGAGATAAAACAGAAACACATTATAACCTGAAAAAAAGATATATAATAATCTCATGGTCATGCTTTTCGATAGTCGTGATAGTAAACCATTTCCTCCGTCGCAAATGGATCTAATTACTAGGAATCTCTGACTTGCTGGCCCGTATTCTCATCGGTTAAGACACTTCCCTAACACTTCTTCCTAAGCGATTTATTTTGCTTACTACACCTTGCTCTCCCCTTGTGTGTTATTTAGATCATTCTAATATCGCCATACTCTTCATAAAAATAGCGTGCAAAATTATATGATCCAGCCCTATCCATAAATAAATCGCTAAGGAAGATGTGCTAGGGAACCTCCATAAGAGACAAGAACACAGGCCATGATTAGAATCGTATCATTTTAAGCCCTTCAGTTTGATTACGTATTTTTTCAGTCTATTCTTGTTACCACCAGACGATTTTATTCATCTCAGAAATTCCTCTCATACTGAAGGGGTTTAAGAAGAGTATACTAATCCCTTCAAGTCGAAAAGTTTCTCAATAACTTAATTAAAATGCCTGGAGACAGCGAAAATAAAATGAATAATATGTCATCGGTGTGAGTGGGTTATTTCGGGAACAAAAAATACACCAAGGGTATTAGTTGCATTTATATCACAGGCTGGCTCATACATCACGTTGTCCCCTCCATCTTTTGACAGTGTTAGCCCCTTCAGTCAGAGGATGTGTTGTTTGTTCTGTCCCTTCTCCTGGCGATATCATTCACCTCGAGATAAAGCTTTATGCACTGGAGGGGGCTGGTAGACTGCAGCCTTGACCAACCTCTCCACAACCAGAGATCCCGCGCTGAATAAAATCGCCTGGCAGCAGCAACAATAGAACATGAATAACGTCCTGGGGTTGAAGGGGTCAGGTTTGGTCTTAGGAGGAGTGAATGATGGACCTCGCCTCATAA
Organism: Coenobita brevimanus; assembly: GCF_032717465.1. Lineage (NCBI taxonomy): Eukaryota > Metazoa > Arthropoda > Malacostraca > Decapoda > Coenobitidae > Coenobita > Coenobita brevimanus. Next base: position 56,860,456 of record NC_137008.1, read on the forward strand.
TTTTCCAGTCGATAAATGATTTGCTGTGACTCCCTCCGTGGCTCAGGTTCCGCACCCCAGCACACCCCTCCTATACACTCCAGATCTCGGTCGTCTCAATAGATGGAGGCCCACAACAATGGCTAAAGTGGCCGATTAGGTCCAAATAGAGGGTCCCATTTCTCATATAACCCCTCCATCCTGTCTCGTCTGTGGTCTCTCCTGCTTCGCTTTCATCCGCCACACAATGCTGAGGCTGACTGTGCAGTTTTCGCTTCGCCTTGGCCCGAAATTGCCGTCACTCCATCTTCAGTGCTTAGTTGTATCAGTAGATTGACGCCAGAATATGATGCTGGTGACGAAGAGGTGCTATGAAAGGATGTAGAGCCGTAGCATTTCCTTTGTCTGCCACTGAGATACGTGAAATGGGCTATGAAGGGACGAAAATCTGGACCAAGTTAAGGCGAGAGGACTGGTGGAACTGCCGTTGTGTGTAGCTGTGGGGTAACTGAGGAGGTGTATACTTCGTTCACCTTAACTGTGCGGAGATTCCTTCCTTTTGCAGCCTAATTCTCACAGCATTGGTTGAAGAAGACAGTAATACAGCCTTTTAAAAGCAGGTTCTTCGTGACTAGCACCATATTCGTGTGGTAATTCCTTGCTACTGCATAACATTCAAGATGGAGGGATGGCAGTTTTAGGCCAGGTTAAAGTGGGCAGAGTACAGTATATGCATATAGCACCTAAATATCCTCTTGTATGTTCAGTATTTTCATTAGAGACAAATTTGGTATGCAAAACATCTACAATATTGCCGTGCCATGTGTAAGAATAAATCGGTAAGGAAGAGGTGATACGGAGTCTCCTTACCTCTCTCAGACTCCTAAGACTCACACTCAGCTGAATATAATAATCTGGCATTAAGTGGAATAGAATACTAGATTTGGCCCTACCATGTGAGGTTTGTGGCGAATCTTAACACTCCGACTCCAGTGACTCACTCTCAGCTGGTTTATTAATTGTCTGTTCTTAACGGGAATAGAGTACTAGAGCTGTCCCGATCATCAGAGGGTCAGTCGGTGACAATACAAGCCTAGGAATCGCCACCGTGTGCTGTTCCGGGTGCACCTGAAGAAGAGTAATTTTGGCGTGACTTGGAAAGTTTGTATACTCAATGGATGGCGATGCACACCTGTACTTATAAACTCACCTAAGCTTAATTTGCGCTTAAGACTGCTTGTGTTTACCTTTGTCTTCACACTTCTAGCTACCAGACACTTCACAATCAAAATCCAATTAATATTAAAAGTGGCAGAATACGAAAAACAAAATGAGCTGTATTTATAGTTACCTGTTAAGCTGAGTTGTTCATCCTTGACGTTAATTAGGATTCTTTATAAAAACGATTCTGATCTTACTTCTGCTTTCATGTCTTCCTGTTTGTGGAACTTACGTCCCTGGAGACATTGTGTTGGAAAGACTGAATAGAACATAGGCAAAGAGGAAGACGGGGTGAATAGTTGTGTATGTGTTATGTCTTGCTTGTGATTGTTATGTGTGTGTGTGTGTGTGTGTGTGTGTGTGTGTATGTGTGTGTGTGTGTCTGTCTGTCTGTCTTTTTGTGGGCGTGTGTGAGTGTGCGTGGACGTGCGTGTGCATGCTTTAATACTGAGTGATTGATTTTTTTCTCTCTCATCCTGATTTGCTGAAAAAACACGGAAATGCCCCTTAGTGCTGTGAAAGAGAGGAAAATGAAAGGAGGGAGGGAAGAATGGAAGGAAGGGAGGAAACAAGAAAGGAAGGAAGCAAAGGAAAGAAGAGGGGAAAGAAAGGAGGAAGGAAGAAAGGGCTGAAGACAGGGAAAAACAAATAACACTAAGAGGGAAAGAAGGTTGGGAGGAACAGTAGGAGGGAGAGAGGGCAGACTAGGGAGATGGAGCGAGGAAAGGAAGAAGGGAGTTAAGGAATGTGTAAGCTAAGGAGGGAGGGAAGAAGGAAGGAAATTTAGGAATGAAGGAGGGAGGGAGGGGAAGGAGGAACAGAAGTCCATACTGCGTGAGGAAGGGAAAAAAAGAAAAAAGGAAGAGGAAAATTAAGGGATGATGGAGGGAGGGAAGAAAGGAATGAAATGCACGAGAGAGGGAGCGAGGGAAGGAGGAAAGGTAAAAGGGAATCGAGGGATGTTGGAGGGAGAAAGAAAGGGAAGGATGAAGGGAATTAAAGGATGATGGAGGGAAAGGGAGAGGGAAGAGCAGATTACAGGCGAGAAAGGATGCGGAAGGGAAGAAGGGAAAGAAGGAATGAGTGAATGATGCAGGTGTAGACAGAGCGTGGGCGAGGGGAAGGTGAGGGGAGGCAGAAAAAGACAGAGGTAGTGTGATGAATGAAGGGATTGATGGAACGAGTGACAGAGTGAGGGAGGCGAAATCAGTATGAAGGATGGAAAAACAGAGTGAGTGAGGGAGGGCAATACAGAGGGAGTGATGGATGAAGCGAAGGTAGGAAAGAGTAAATGGGAGAAGGGAAGAACAGGGTGAGGGAGGGGGAAAAAAAGCAGAGATATGGTTGAATGGAAGATCCGAGGGAAGGAGAGAAGACACGTGGAGGAAAAGAGAGACAGGGAAGAAAGTGAAAGACAGAGTGATGGATAAAATGAAGAACAGAGGGAGGGAGGGAAAACAAGAATGAGGGAGAGAAGAACAGAGTGAGGGAAGGAAGGAGAAAAAAAACTGAAGATTGAAGATGGAGGAAAAAGCAGGAGGAAGAAAGATAATACAAGACTAAGGGAGCGAAGAACAGAGGGAGGTGAGGAAAGACAAAGGGAGTGAAGGATGGAGGGAAGGACAGAGGGAGGAGAGGAAATACGTAGGGAGAGAAGGAGAGGTAGACAGAAGGAGAAAGAAAGAGAGAAAGGCAGAATTATGAATGGAGGGAAAACAAGAGAGGGAGAGAACATTGGGAGGAAAGAAAAAACGGAAGTGTGAGGAAGGGAATAGGACAGAAGGAGGAAAGGGGAGAAAGAGACGCAAGGGATTTTGGAAAGGGAGAAGGACAGAGTGAAGGAAGGGAGAAGAGAAAGGCAGAAGGAATGCAGACTGGAGGGAAAGACAGAGTGAGGGAGAGGAGGAAGGAAAGACAAGAGGGAGGGAAGGAGGAATGGAGGAACATCTGTGGAGGGGTATTGCATAGGGATGTTTCCGCGTCCCGCATTCCAACTTTCAGCTCCTCATTTTCTCATTCGTCTCGCAAAAATTCGTGAGCAAAACGTCGGCTGCCACTGAAACGTATTGATTTGTGTGGCAGGGCAGCTGTGTGTGTGTGTGTGTGTGTGTGTGTGTGTGTGTGTGTGTGTGTGTGTGTGTGTGTGTGTGTGTGCATGATTCGTGTGTGCATGTATCTGTGCGCAATTGTCTGTGTGTGCGTTTACGTGTGCTGGACTGTGTGCGTGATTATGTGATGGTGTGTGGAGCTCGTGCTTGTACACGTGTGCACTTGTTTGTAAGTATCAGAGTTTGTGTTTGTGTTTGCATGTGTGTTTCAGTGTATGTGTGTGCATGCGAAAGAGAGTGTGTGTTTGTATATATGTGCGTCTGTGTTTTTGTGTTTCATTCTGTGTGCGTGTATGTATGAGTGTTCCATGTAAGTCTGTGTGTGGATGTGTGTATGCACTATTTTTGAATGTGTTTGTGCTTGTGCATGTGTTTCTTTTTTGTGCCTGTGTGTGCGTGTTTTTTTTTTCCTTTTGTGCTTGTGTCGTGTGTGTTTCTGGTAGTCTGAGCATGTGTGTTTGTTAGTGTTTATGTGATTATGTGTGTGTTGTGTTTAGGGGGGGGAGGGGATCTTTCAAAACACACTGTGAGGGGGAGGGGGTAAGGGAGAGGGTGGGAAGGGGGATATGACGGGTGGGGGTGGGAGTCAAAAGGGCTTACACAGGTAGCATTATTATTTTAGCGTTTTGTCATCTCTTTTTAAAATGATTTCCTCTTAGTCGTTGCGCTGTCGTGTGTGTGTGTGTGTGTGTGTGTGTGTGTGTGTGTGTGTGTGTGTTTGTGTGTGTAGCCTAAAATGTCTCCCTGTGTATATGTATGCGTGTTTGTGTTAGAATAAGTTAGATTTTGTATTCTTGTGTGTGTGATTCTTTGTGAATGTGTGTGTGTGTGTGTGTGTGTGTAGCCTAAAATGTCTCCCTGTGTATAAGTATGCGTGTTTGTGTTAGAATAAGTTAGATTTTGTATTCTTGTGTGTGTGTGTGTGTGTGTGTGTGTGTGTGTGTGTGTGTGTGTGTGTGTGTGTGTGTGTGTGTTTTCACGCACGCTCGCTCATGTTCCCAGGAAAGATGAATCAGAAACTATACAGACTGCAAACTTCGTCCCTCCCAAAGAAAGTTAATGGAAAGTCAAAATCCACATCCTCTCATTTGGAGATGGCTGGGCATATTAAGACTGAAAGACTGAAGGCTACTGACAGGAGGACAGACAGGCTGATGAACGCTGTCTAAGATATGACCAGCTGTACACGTGAAAAAAAAACTGATGTACGGTATATTTTGCATTTAACTTATACAGAAAATAGATGAGTTTTAACTATACATACATACATGCATGCATACAGATAGTTATTGATAGATAGACAGACTGGTATAGATAATTATGGTCGATTTATAGATGGATGGATAGACAGGTACAGATAACTAGATAGATAGGCAGATAGGTAGATATATGGATGGACAGATAGAAATATACATACATACATACATACATACATACACACATACATAAAAGACCTGACCAGGTGGATATATGGTAGACTGGGATTTCCATTTAATTCTTATATAAACATTGTACCGAAATAGGATGAGCCACAAATACAGAGAGAAAGATAGATAGATAGACGAAAGTTAGATAGACAGATAGATAGATAAAACCCATCCCTTTGATAATCCCTTCAGGACAATGACCCAACCACCGGACGAGTGAAATGGGGTAACTTAATACACTCGATGAAAACGATAAATTGATCAGAGGAAAATTTCATGGGGATCTCGAGAATAAAACACAGACGACATCCCAGATCTGTGGATTAAATACCTTCCTGCATTAAATTCACACTAATTCCCACGTCAAAAAAAATCTTACATTAATATTCTTGCCACGGCGCGATGGGTGAATGGAGGATAAAATAACGCAAAATGCACATAATCAGTTTAATAAGTGGAGGGAAAAGGGTCAGGGTGATCGCCAGAACTCTTCAGTGGCATATGCTGCTGGTGTTGCTCTTGTTGTTGTGGTCCCAAGTTCATCTGAAAAGTGAACCCAGTGGACTACAGGCTGAAGTTCCTCATTCTTCTTGGCGGATAGGAAGGGCTTTGTAGGACGTCTATAAACCAGGGCAGTGGAGCCACCCAGTTATATCTGTGCCATCACGTGAAGTCGTCCCTCTCCTGCACCAGAGAAATTTAGGAAGAAAGAGCGCAAATAACACCTAAGTCTTGCCGCCACCGGACGAATAAAGGACGAATATGCACAAATAATAAAGCACTAATAAGAGGGACAGATTCAGAGTGACAACAGTAATAAAAGACATCAGAGGGTTCCGCCGCTTCATGCCTTCTTTGTCTTATGTATCCCAAGCACCAGACGAGTAAAGGAAGGAAATAAAGTCAAGTAAATAAAAATGCACACAATGAAAGCAGTATTCAGAGGGAGAGGCTGGGTGTGATCGCCAGAATGAAATGTAAAAGATAGATGAATACCTCTAAGTAAATTTAATTATTAATGGCACCGGGCTAATAAAGCAGGGAAACAAAGACAAGTAAATGCACACAGTGGAAGAAGTAATCAGAGGGCGAGGATGGGTGTGATGGCCAGAAAACCTCAGAGGAATGTAAAGGAATCTGAAGGGAAAAGAGGGAACCCGCCTGACAATGATGGATCGTCTCGGGAATGGCACCATTTAAATTCAACACCAAAGTGATTACAAGTTGAACCGGACGACGACCTGCGTTTTTCCTGTGCCGTCCTCGGGGGGAATGGGTTCAAAGGGAGATGGATGGTGACGGATGTGGGGGATGAAGTGATGGTGATGTGGGATTGATGGTGAAGGATGTAGGAGTGGGGAGATGAAGTGGTGGTGATGTGTTGTGGGAGGGGTGGTGACGGATGTAAGATTGGGGAGATTTGTGATGATTTGGGTAGTTGGATCTGTAAATTTAATCCATAGATCTGGAAGTTGCCTCTTTTCCCTTTTATTCTTATCAGTTTACAGTAACATCAAACTTCAGGGAGACACAGAGTAGGTATGCAGGCGTGTCCATTTCTTTCACCCCTTCAACTCGAGAACGATACTTATGATGATGATGATGATGATGATGATGATGATGATGATGATGATGATGATGTACTATGAATTTCACGCTGTTATCATTCCAATCACTCTTCCTTCAATCGGTATAGAAGCAGCGACTATAACGTAACTAAAGCCTACTATTTCAATGCAAACTATCTCCCCTGCAAATCCCTCCTTTGTATTCCTAACCAAAACAAACAGAACCTTCCAACACACTAAAGCGATGTCCTACACGTGTACACCATTGCGGATGTTTGCTTTCCAAACACACACACACACACACACACACACACACACACACACACACACACACACACACACACACACACACACACACACACACACACACACACACACACACACACACACACACACACACACACACACACACAACACCACCACCACCACCACCGCTCTCTCTCTCTCTCTCTCTCTCTCTCTCTCTCTCTCATTTGCATACCTCCGGCCTTCCTTGGGAGAAACGCCACTAAAACTTTTGTCGCGAGCAAATTCGTGTAGGTTTTCCATTCCCGGTAAAAAATACGAGACAGGATTGGCGATGGCTGAGAAAAGTAATTGGCGGGGAGGAAAGTAATTGGCGGGGAGGAAAATAATTGGCGGAGAGGAAAGTAACTGATGAGAAGGAAAGTAATTGGCGGGGAGGAAAGTACTGTAATTGGCGAAGAGGAATCTAATTGGCGAGGGAGTAAAGTAATATTGTGGAGGGAACAGGATAGGAGGAAAGTAGCATTGTGTAGGAAAGTAGATGCTAAGGAGGAAAGTAATATAGCGAGGGAAAAGTAACTGCCAGGGAGGATAGTACTGTAGTACTGGGGAGGAGAGTAACGGGTAACTGTGGTAACTCGGTAACTGAAATAAACCTGAGTCGCTTGAGTATTGTTGTAGTGATGTTGAAAGAGAGGGAGTCTGAAGGATGGCGTGATGCTTTTACTACCACAACTACTGCTACTGTTACTCCTACCGTTACTGCTGCTGCTATTACTGTTACTGTTAATACTGTTACTGGTACTACTAATGTTGTCCCTATTATTACCGTAGTCATTACTGTTATAGTACAGTTGCTACTGCTATTGTTAACTACTTCCGTTAATGTTACTGTTACTTCCATTAATAATGATGATGATAATAATAATAATAATAATAATAATAAACATACTACTACAACTACTACTACTACTACTACAGCCACCACCATTAGTACTACAGTAGATGGGAAGCAAGAAAAGATGTATATGTGTCGCAAACAAAAGGTGTGGACATGGGAGAAATAAGCGTGGGTGTGGGAAGAGAATGTTCACAGGGATCTTTTTCGCCCCCACCTCTCCTCCCCTTCCCCTCGGTGTAATAATAGAACACGAGGCTGTGGGGGCGGTAATAAACAGTCTGCTGGAGACGGAGTAAACACTACGTCACCTCACACTACCACGGTCACACTATATTTCACACCAGTACCATCTTACTAACTACAGCTCACTACATGTCATACTAGTAACTTTACATGTCCCACCTGTACCCTCACCCTGTACTTAACACTAGCACCGTCACACTGATGTCACACTAATATCGTCGTTACATCATACTAGTACCTGCTACATGGCACACTAGTACCGTCAAACAAGTACCGTCACATCAACTCGTCACAATCTCCGTCACCATCACCCATAACATCTATCTCACCACCAACAACAATACTCACGCATCAGCATCAGTGCATACAAAATCAGTGACACAGAATCGGCAATAACAACACACGCAACACCAGTAATATGCAACACACCAACAGCAACACGTATCACCAACAGCGTGCAGGATCATCAATAACACACTTACCACCCTCAACACACAACAACACATCAGCAGCACACCAGATGACCAGTAACACACCACAGCAAGAACAGCATGACAATAGCATAGAGGATCACTATCAACAACACACACACACACACACACACACACACACACACACACACACACACACACACACACACACACACACACACACACACACACACACACACACACACACACACACACACACACACACACACACACACACACACACAATACATTACTCACCCACGCATACTGTTTTATATAAAAAAAAAAAAAATCATGCCTCAGTTTGCAAAATACCGTTTACATGTAAAACTAATTCATTGCAAAACAGTTTAATTATAGAATATGATAAGGTGCATGTCGAAAGCGTTCATCAATTTCGCTCTTATTTTTCAGTGTATATTTCAGGTAATTGAGTGTATACATCAGGCCGTATTGCCAATTTTGGTGGTTGTCCGAAAATGGTGTTGGTGTTTATATCACAAGGGTAAACTGAACCATTTTCTTCGTTCCCATACCTGAATCAGCGTACATTTTTACGGTGTGAATAAAATGTCTGGCAGCAACGACAGTATCAATATAAGGCTGTTGTAGCGAAGGAATTTTCAGTGACTGTTCCGGGGCCCTTCAGTCCAAGAGGTCCATCCTAATCCAGAATGAGATATAAAAGAATTTCGTCGTAGCACAGTCTTACGAGAGAATTAAGTCGTCTGGTGGCAACAAGAATGAACTAAAAAAAAAATGTCAGTGTGATGAAAGGGAAAATGTTCGCTAATCCCTACAGGCCGCAAACTCATTCTTACAAATAAAGCTCCTATACCTCTTCAGTTCGAGGATTGTGTGCTAATTTTTATGTAAAGCAAGACGATTTCATTCAGCCCAGCTGAGACCCCTAGTAGTAAAGGAGTTAGAAGGTCTCCATCAAACTGAATGAAGTCATCTGAAAGTATCAAGAATAAGATAAATAAGTCACCGTAACAACAGGAATTAATGTATTCTTAATAAAACAGGGATGTGGTTAATTGGGAGGTTAATAGTGCACTCTGCTTTACGAGGTTATTTCGTTGCGTTTAGTGTATATTTGCTGGGCAATTAATAGTGTCATCCTGTGTGTTTATAGAGTGGAAGCAGACTCGACTTCTTGGTAACTGATCAGGTAATTTAGTTAGCTGTTTAGGTAACGATGTTCTTTATGCTTTCAAGGTGGGAGTGACACTGTTCTAAATGGTAATCGTTCTGGTTTTAATTAGGTCTTACATTTACTCTTATTTTCTGTGGGCTATATGTGACACGGTACCTGCAAGTAATAGTTTTAGGAAATTATATATCTAGGTAACTTTATAGCGCTATGTGTTAATCCAGTAAATATGAGACAGTACTATACTCTTTTATACTCTACCTTAACCTAAAATTGCCATCTCTCGATCTTGAATGTTCGGTTATAATGATAGATTAACACTAGAATATGATGCTAGTCATGAATAATTGCCATGAAAAGGAAGATGATCCATAGTATTATCTTTTCCTGGCTGTGCTTTACATGAAAGAAGCTGCAAAAGGATGAAAAATCTGGACCAAGCTAGGGTGAAAGGTTTATTGTTGGTGATCGTTCTGGTGTTAATCTGGCCTTTTTGACGTGGTAAACTCTTTTATATATAACTGAGATAGTACTAGTTAGTAATCGTCCTCAATAATTAGTCATCTAGCTAAATGTACAGCTACCGTTCTTATAGATAAGCTACATTATCTAAGAAATAAATATTTAGTAATTAAGCTGTGTTGTAACTGTGTATTTCTGCGTGTGTTTTTGGTTTATGAGCGAAAGAGTGCCATAGGTCACTCATTTTAACCAGGCAGAGATTTTCGTCCTTTCGCAGCTTATCTCACGTAGCTCAGTGGCAGAAAGAGACAATGCTGCAGTGGCTGTATATCCTTACCATAGCACTTCTTCGTGACAAGCATCAAATCGAATGTTGATCCATTGCTCGAACACAAAACTGAAGATGGTGAGATGGCAGCTTTACGCCTAGTTAACATGAATAGCGTATAGTTTTGCTTAAGTGTAGGAGTGAGTGTTAGTGTTATGAAGGGCAGAGAACAAATACACAGTGCCATGCGCATGTGATCGACCAGACGTGCCCCACCCCGACCCATCCCGACCTTACCTAACCTTTCTCTCTCCTCTCTATCCTTGCTCTTTCTCCTCTCTTACTCGCTCTCGTTACTTCGTTCTCTCTCTCTCTCTCTCTCTCTCTCTCTCTCTCTCTCTCTCTCTCTCTCTCTCTCTCTCTCTCTCTCTCTCGTCTTTTTTTCATCCATTGTTCTTTGCTCCTCTCACTTCCTCAGCCACGGATCCCCTTATCTTTCTTTCTTCTCATCACCCCTCCTCATTCCCTCCATCCCTCCTCATTCCCTCCATCCCTCCTCACATCCTCACCCCTCCCTCACTTGCTGAACCCCTCACCCCCTCATGCCTCCCTCACCTCCTCCCCCTTCCTCACTTCCTCATCTGTCCCTCACTCCCTTACCTCTCTTCGCTCCCTCACCTCTCCTCATTATCTCACTCTCTCACCGCCTTATGTTTCCTCATTCCTCCTCACCCCCTTGCCCTTCCTCACTCCCCTCCCTATTTCTTCATCCTTCACTCCCTCCCATCCCTTCCCCTCTCTTTCCCTCCCTTACTCCCTCACCCTTCCCACACCCCTACTCTCGTCCAGGAAGGCCAGACGGTCTCCCCTACCTAAAAATAATGGACTTAGCCTCTGTTTCTATTCTTGCTCCTAAAATTCACCTCCTCCATCATCTCTCCCCTCTTCCGCCTCCCCTCTCTCTCTCTCTTTCTTCCCCTCACGCAGCTTACCTCTCTCTTTCCTTCCCTTTAACTTCTGTCCTTCGGTTCCCCTTCCTCACTAACGTTCCTTTTCCTCTCTCTCTTCTTTCACTTTGCCTGTCCTCCTTTCCCATCTTCCACTTTTATCCTCCTACTCCTCCACTCTCCTCTCCCTTTCCACTTTCTCCTCAGTTCCCCTTTCCCACTTGTCCTCTTCCACTTGCTTTCTCCCCCTTCTCCTCTCTTCCACTTTCCCACTCCTTCTCTCCCTATCCCACCTTCCTTCTTCCAGTTTCCCTCTCCCCTTCCCTTTCATCACTCTCTTTCTCCCTGTCGCTTTCCCCTCTTCCCTTAGTTCCCATCTCCCAAAAATCCCTTCTCTTTCAAATCCCATGTCCCATCTATTTCCCTCCTACCTCTTCCTTTTTTCCCTTTCCTCTTTCCCTCTCCCCATTTCATTCTTCTTTGCCTCACCTCTTAATTTTCCCCCTCCCCCTCCCTGCTCCTTCCCTTCTCAAAGCTCCCCTCTCACCAACAGTCTTCTCCCTCACCCGTGTTCCTTCAGGTAGCCCCACTGTCACCTCATGGCCAGGAACAAGGCGTCACATCCTCATAAACTGTAAAAAGATTCATGGTATATCTCCCTTACCCGAGCCAGTTCGTATTTATATGACGGACTTCACCACCCTCGTCCCAGCTTGACTATTAAATCTTAGTTACCTGAGGTTCGATCAGTCTTAGCTATGAGGTAGGAATAAGTGTCTTTGGTTACTTTTTAAAATGACCTTCTAGTCTCTCTACATATGCCCATCCATTAAGCTGAGGGGTTAGGGATCCTTGCCAGGTTGAAGTAAACGCGCTATAGTTAATTTCTCGTATTCTCCTGCCCTTGAGTCGTATTCTAGTTTGGTTAGGAGCTTTTACCAATACCTACTACTTAGTTTTTTTTTTTTTTTTTTTTTTTTACCCTACACGTTATCATCATCTTGTATGTTGTTATATGTTTTTCATGTAGACAGGCTGCATAAATAGCTTCCTGGAATATATTGACCTACCAGATACAAAAATAAACTAAAAGAGATGCCAGAGAGCCTCCTTAGACGACAAGAATGCGGCCTTTATGTGGCACCGTAGCACCTCGTCGTCACCAGTTTATTTCGTCACTTGGCAGTTTTTATTCACTCTTGTGGATGACCTGTTTCCAGCATATACCTGTATATGGCGTGATGATATTAACTCGCTCTATTATTTTTGCAGTCTGTGTCGATGTTAAGATGGAAATGATATACGAGAGAATGTTAAAGGAATACGTTTTTTTTAATGCTAAGTAAAAGATACTTGGGAAACTTTCAGAGCCCACGAGAGACAACTTTCTCATTGTTATGCTAAGTTAAATTTGGGTAAAGTACAAGGGAGATTAAAATCATGTATCTATTCACGCCTTCACTCCGATGTCTGTATTTTAGTCTTTACCTATCAATGTATTTACTTTTATTTATTCATTTATTTATTTATTTATCATTCTGCAACCCCATGACGATCTTATTCAACTTATGAGAGACCCTGCATACTGATGGGGTTAGACAGTTTCCTTTAAGACGACGCTCAATTAACTTGCCTTTATCTTCGTTCACTGTACCAATAAAACCAGAGCCTGACACTTAAAACTTGCTGATAAACCAGGTCAAATCAATAGAAATTATATGTGCAGTATTGTCTTGTCGCTGTAGTGAGAATGTATTTTGTTTGATTAGGGTACCACTTTTCCTACGATGTCCAGCGAGTGCCAAAAGTTTTAATTACAGAAGTTCCCATCTATAAACGAGAAAAGAACTATTGCCCGCTATATATTATCCTCATCCCCCGCTGCCCCCACCTCCACACTCCTCCCTATCCCCCAAAACCCACCCACATCCACACCTCTCCCTATATCTTCACCCAGCCTCTTACCTGTCCTTACCCATTCCTATTTCATGCTCGCACCCTTCCGCTTATACACACACACACACACACACACACACACACACCACATCCCCATCCTAATCCACACCCACACCCATACGTATCCCCATCATTACACAATAACATTAACACTTGCATTACACACTGTCTTCGAATTACCAAACCCTACGCCATTGACATTAACTCTCCATATCTTCTTTAACATTTATTTATCGATGACAGTCTTCTTTTCTGAATCATGGAAGCTTTATAATAAAGTGCTATTCTTTTAACATGGAAGTACTCAGTTATTCGTATATTTAATGGTAATTTCATGTCTTTCGTTTTTTAGCATAGAAAGTGCAATGACTTCAGTGTCCTTCATCATAGAAAGTGCCGACCTATGCTTCATGAAAAATGTTACCCAGTTTATTATTATTATTATTATTATTATTATTGCAAGTGGTGCATATGCTCTAACATTACAGAGGACTTTTATTTCCATCTTTATTATAATTGGAAATAATGTTATCACGGAAAATGTTATTATTATATTCCTTATCACTGGCATTTTTGTTAATCTAGTCTTTATGATAATGGACAGTGTTGTTAATCTTTTCTTTATCCCGTGAATCTATATCATTCTTTATCAAGCGACAAGTCTGTGTTGTACTTTATCATCATGAATTCTTTGGGAGGATGGAAAGGAATTATTATATTGGGGGGTGGGGGGCATTATTTCATACTACCCTGCATCATCTCGTGCATTAGGTCAATAGATAGATGAAAAACAAAGAGATATAAAAGCAAGCTAGATAGAGAGGGCAGATATAAAGATATGATAGATAATTATGCAGGTAAATATACATAGGTAGACTTAGGTAAACAAACATTGGCAGGTATACAGACAGACTGATTGATAGACAGATGGACAAGTGGATAAAGGGATAAATAGATAAATGGATGGATGGTTGCATGGATAGATGGATGGATGAGCAGATTGACAAGCAGGTAGGCAGAGAGTTAAAAAGTGATATTTTAGCTTTCATTTATCGTGAAAACTGTTCTTGTCTCTCCTCCAAAAGCGGATCCAAGTTACGACAGAGAAGTGACCGTAACTAGAATCTAATTTTACAGGAAGAACAAGACACAGGAGAAGATTCTGACCCTTCCTTTCCCCGTCCATCCTGAGGAAAAGAAGTCTTGGTTGCTGCTACAGGAAAAGAACCCTCTGATTATGATGACCTCTTTCTTGTGTTATTCTCGCTTTTCTTCAGCCAGTTTTTCTCCGGAATGAAACGACTTTTTGAAATCGGTTTAAATATAGCCTTCATTAACCCATCAATAAGAGGACCTTTCTTAAGCAATATAAAATCGTCCTAAGGCAATGATTTTAGACCAATAGTGTACGCCATTAGATTGAAGAGTTTAACCATTACTGACGTTTGTATTAATAGGGTGAACAAAAGACATAACAATTTTTGGCTCCTCCTCTCCTCGTCCCTCGTACCAAAAATACACATTACTTGCGACAGAGAATCGATCGTAAGTTGGTTGTGGGTCCCCTCCTTGACCAGATCAGCGGAAATTCAGGGGGCGATCAAGCGGCAAGCGTGAGGAAAATGAGGAGTGACGGAACAAAAGGGAGTTAGTGGAGCGCGGGAGGGTTAAGGCCGGCAGAAATAAATCCTTCCGAGATCCGTGTGAAAAGTCTTGAAGGGGTTGTTTTTAGAGTGTTGGTTCTGAGTGGCAGGTGTGTGTGTGTGTGTGTGTGTGTGTGTGTGTGTGTGTGTGTGTGTGTGTGTGTGTGTGTGTGTGTGTGTGTGCACGCAACTATTTCCGTTTCACAGGATTATTTTCGCACAGTACCGTCGTCTGGTTTATCATACTTTATAGTTCCAAAACCCTTTCGATGAATTCCCTCCTTCTCACGCATCTATTTCAGGTAATCGTATCTTCTCCATTTCTGTTTTCAGCAAGTGTAGGTAAATTTAGTTGCTAAAGTTTGCCCTTTCATCGTAAATTCCATCATTCAGATACCCATTTTGCGTCTGTTCATTCCCTCTTTTTTCTTTTTATTTTTTTTTACTACGTGGTCTTCCATGTGGGGTGTCCATATTGTTGCTGCAGATTTTAGTCTTGGTCTCAGGAAGGAATTTTAAAATCTTTTGCCATATATTTTTTTACTTACTCAAAATTCCAGTAATTCATAAACAGTACTGACAGCTCCATTTACCTACCCTTCATGCCTATACCCACCCTGTCTGTCCCTCCTTCGTATACCCTACCTTTATGCCCCTCCTCCCTATACCCACCTACTGTCCCTCCTGCCTATCCCCACCCTCTCTGCCCCTCCACCTTTATCTGCCGTGCCTGAATTATCCGTCATCCATCACCATCCGTCAGGACCAGCCAAACATGTCACCAACACTCACCCACACGCCTCATTCCCTTCCCTCACATTCATACTCACTCACATATATACTCATACGCATGCCTGTACACACACACACACACACACACACACACACACACACACACACACACACACACACACACACACACACACACACACACACACACACACACACACACACACACACACACACACATATCATTGCACCTTACCACACAATGCACCACAATATAACATATCACTAATTGCAACACAACACAGTACAACACAACTCAGCGCGCCATAGCACAAGTCACCGTAAGACAACACAGTACAGCACAACACATCACATCACATCACATCACATCACATCACATCACAGTACAGTACAGCACATCACATTACAATACTCTCACCAGCAGCACAACACTCACGTCTCAGCACAACACAACCCGATATCCCCTCAGCACAACACAACGCAACACAACACAACCAACATAACGCAACACAAAAACACCGCATCACATCCCACACACAATACATTCCTTAAAACGTCCTCTCTGATTTATCCTTCTACACATCCCGCCTCCCTCACTCTTCTTCGGCCCATCTCACCCCAAACTTCTTCCTCTACTTCTGTCTTTCCACATCATCTCCCTCACTTGTCTTCCTTAGGGGATCTCTCTCTCTCTCTCTCTCTCTCTCTCTCTCTCTCTCTCTCTCTCTCTCTCTCTCTCTCTCTCTCTCTCTCTCTCTCTCTCTCTCTCTCTCTCTCTCTCTCTCTCTCTCTCTCTCTCTTCCAGGTGATTTCATTCCCCCTTCATCTTAAAGTCTCTTTCCTTCCCACCTTCATCTTCTTCTTAAAATCTTACTACTTTCGCATTTTTCTTTTCCTTCTCTTTTCTTGCTCTGTTACCCTTATTTCCGTTTTGTCTGTCTGTTTCTTAATCCCCCCTCCCTCAATAGAACCTTGTCTCTCATTTCTGCCTACTTTCTCACCATTATCTGTCATCCCATGTGCTTCTTTCAGCCTTGTTCTCTTCCATCTTCCCCCCCTCTTCTTCTCTTCTCCTCCATCTCCCTCCCTCTACCTCCACTTCTCACTCCCCATCGTCCTCAAGGTATAATATCTCCCTGTCTGTTTTTTCTTGCGATCTCCCTCTCCCTATTCTTCCTGTCTTCCTCTCTTTAATCTCCCTTCCCTTACCTTCACTTGTTTTCAGGTCTTCCAAGCCATTTCCCTCCCTTCCTCTCTTCCCTATGGTATTTTCCCTCCCCCATCTACTTGTTCGTGTGATTTTTCTGTTTCCCCCTCACTATTCTCTCTCTCTCTCTCTCTCTCTCTCTCTCTCTCTCTCTCTCTCTCTCTCTCTCTCACACACACACACACACACACACACACACACACACACACACACACCACAACTTACAGAGGGACGCCAAGTGCCTCAGAGATCCCCAGAAATTAAAAAGTTAGGCGTCGTGTTTCTTTACAAGTGACGTCGCTCCAAATCTGTCATGGCCGTCACAGAGGAGGAGAAAGAGAGGTGGGGGAAGAAGAAGGGGAGGTGCGAGAGGAGGGGGAGGGGATGGAGAGGAGGAAGGGAGGAACAGAGGGAGAGGTGGTAGGCAGGAAGGAAGGAACAGAGGGAGAGGTGGTAGGCAGGAAGGAAGGATGTGCACTGGAGGAGGAGGATAGGGGCAGGGAGGATGGAATAAGAGCGCGAGGAAGGACTGAGGAGAGAGAAATAAGGAGATGAGAAGCAGAGGAAAGAGAGAGAGAGAGAGAGAGAGAGATGGGCAGCTTCCAGGGTACGGGACGGAAGCCAGCGATTGTTCAGCGAAATGTCAAAAAGCTAAATAGAACTATGAGAAAGAGACGGAGGGGGAGGGGGGAAGAGACAGAAGAGCGAGCTAGGTCGAACAAGGGAAGGGAAAGGGAGGAATAGAAACAGGAAATGAAACTAAATGAGAGAGAGAGAGAGAGAGAGAGAGAGAGAGAGAGAGAGAGAGAGAGAGAGAGAAAGAGAGAGAGAGGGAGAGAGAGAGAGAGAGAAAGAGAGAGGGAGAGAGAGAGAAAGAGAGAGAGAGAGAGAAAGAAGAACCCAAGAAGGATAAAATGCGTTTAGAGTGCGTGTGGCTTGAGCAGACACGAGAACCAGCAGAAAGCGACGGGGTGTGGTGGGTGGTAAGAAGTGGAGAGAGAGAGAGAGAGAGAGAAGGACAGATACACTTCATACACTAACATACAGACACACACACACATACAGACAGACAGGCAGATAGGCAGACACAGACCAACAGACGGAAGCAGAGGCAGAAAAGCAGTGATAGACATAAAAAATTTCACCTTTAGAGAAACATAGCTAAGTTTGAAACCAAGCTGAAAATGGGACGGTGAAACAGAATGCAAATCAGTGAAAAGGTATTTGATCCTCGGGAATGGGAGAGACGATGGAATTCTAAGAGGGTATCAGAAGGGGGGACAAAAAATGAGGGAAGAGAGGCGATGGGTGATGTGAAAGAGGGGGTGAAGAGGAAGAGGAAGATGGGGAGGAGGAGGGGAAGAGGAAGAGGATGATCAGGAGGAGGAGGGGAGGAGGAAGAAGAAGATCAGGAGGAGGAAGGGGAAGAGGAAGAAGGGAAGGTAGAGGGAAATGAGGGAAGTTGGAGAGGGGCGAAATGTGAAAGAGGGGCATCGAGAGAGGAAAATGGAAGGAGGGGACACAGAGAGAAGAGGGAGAGAGAAGGAAAATGAGAAGAGGGGAAGAGTGAGTGGGGAGGGGAAAGGCAGGGAAAAAAGGAGAGGGAATGAGGATGCGCACAGTGGGGAAGGGAGAAAGCAGGAGAGAAAAAGTAGGGAAGAGAGTAGAAGGGGAGGAGGAGGTGGGAGAGGTAAGGGAAGAAGGAGAGGAAACTGATGAATGAAATGGTGTGTGTGTGAGAGAGAGAGAGAGAGAGAGAGAGAGAGAGAGAGAGAGAGTGAGGGGAGAAAAGGGGGGAAAGAAGAGGGGGGATAAGGAGCGGAGGAAACGAGGCAACTGCTGAGCGAGGCATGAGGGGAAGGGGAAACAGCCTGGAAGGGGAAGCGCCGCAAGGAACAAGAGAGAGAGAGAGAGGGGGGGGGAGGGGAGGACATTAGGTACAGAAGAAGAATCCAAGGAAGGAAGTGAGATAAAGTCTGCAGATGGAGAAGACAAGCGGGGAGGGGAAACTAAAAGAGAATGGATGCAAAGCGAGGAGAAGGAAAACAAGAAAGGAGAGACAAAGGGGAGAAAGTCACACAAAAGAGAGAGAGTATTAGGCCCAACGTTACGAGAATAGCACAGGAAAAGACGAGAAAAATACCCCACTAAGTTTTTGCCCTTTTTCTTCTCTCATTCCTCTTTTTTTTACCTGAAGGGGGTAAATGCAGCGGTAAGGAAGAAAGCCTAGGAGATATAAAGGCTTGTAAGAGTTTAGATAACGTGCTTTACAACGTGGCGAGGAAAGTGGGGAGGGAGGGGGAGAGATGGAGGGGAAGAGAGGAGCAGGAGTGGGTGAGACTGATGGAGGGGTGGTTTGGGGAAAGGAGGAGGAGCTGGAGAGACAGATGGGTGAAGTCGTTTGGGAGGGGGAGGTGTTGGAGAGATGAGGATGGGGGGTGTGAGAGGGGAGGAGTGGAGGGAGATAGATGGATGGGAAGAGGTAGGTTGGCGGGACATAAGAGATCAAGAGGCGTAGTAGGGGAGACGATGAAGAGAGAGTAAGAGGGAGGGGATGGAACGGGAGGGGAGGAGAGGAATGGAACAGGAAAGGAAAAGGAATGGGACAGAAATGAGAAAGGAGCGGTACGGAAGGAGGAGAGAGGCATGATATAAGAGTGATGATATGAGGGTAAGAAGTTGAAAAGATGGATTAGGGTGGAGGTGCGGGGGATGTGGAGAGAGGGGCGAGTTGGGGTGAGAGGGTAGGGGATATAGAGTTGGGGAGGAGGCAAGGGGTGGGAGGAAGGTGAGGTGAGAGAAGACTGAGACAAGGGAAATGTGTTAGGATGGTGGGGGAGGGTATAGGGGGTAAAAAGGTATGGGATGGAGAGAGAGCGAGAGAGAGAGAGAGAGGGAGAGAAAAGGAAGAGCTGGGATGGAAGAGAAAGGGAGATGACATGATGTTAGCATGGAAAAGAAAGGAGAGAGAGAGAGAGAGAGAGAGAGAGAGAGAAGAACGAGGTACAACTGAGTTGGGGGAGAGGGAAAGAAAACAGAGAAAGGGGTGGATGGCAAGAGCGAAGAAAAAAGATAGGTTGTGTGAATGAGAGAAGAGGTGGAGGGAGGTGGAGGGGAGTGGGAGGGAGGAAGGAAATAAGGACAGGAAAGAGGTATGATTATAGGGGGTAGGGAAGAAGAATGAGAGACAGACAGACGGACAGAGAGAGAGGGAGAGAGAGGGGGGGAGGATGGACATAGGGAGATATGATACGGAGAGAAGAGAGAGGGGGAGGAGGGAGATAGGGAGATATGATACTGAGAGAACTATACAAGAGACACAGATATCTTCGAGACAGATACACAGAAACGGTTCTACATGAGAGAGAGAAGACATAACCAAACCTATACCAGAATTACTGTACACCTACACCAAAGCAAAAAAAAAAAATTAAGTCAAAATCCAAAGAAGAAACCGAAATCAAATATAGTGTGTATATATATATATATATATATATATATATATATATATATATATATAAAGATAATTGCGTGAGTCTGCCCACTGAAGAGCAGGAAAGAATGAGAGAACAGGAAAAAAATGCCACCACTAAATTGGTAATCCGGGAAAGGTCAAGGCAACCAGGAACTCCAACGCCGGCTGACTGGATGGCTGGCAGGGGAAGGAAATGTGGAAGGGAAAGGAGGAAATGTGGAAGGGGAAGGAGGAAATGTGGAAGGGGAAGGAGGACATGTGGAAGGAGTGGAGGAAAATCTGAAAGGGGTGGAGGAAATGTTTAAGGGATAGAATAAATGCGGGAGAGAGAGGAACTGTGGACGGAGAAGACAAGAAGTATGGGAGTGGGCAACGTGGAGGAAGAAATTTTGGAGGCAAGGCTAGGGTAGGAGAGGAAGGAGAGGGATAGAGGAAGTAAAGAAAAAAGTGAGTGGGATCGTCATATCCTACCACCCCGACCCATCACCATGTCCCCCACCCTTACCCAGCCCCTCACCACCTCATTCAGTCTTATTTTATCCCTCATCTCCCTCCTCCACTTTACACGCCACTCCCTCCCTCCGTCCACTCCTCACTCCTTCCCTTCACTCCTCACTCCTTCCCTTCACTCCTCACTCACTCCCCTAACCTTCCCATCCCCCAACCCTCTCCCCACACCTTCCCCTCACCCCATCCCAGACCGAAGTAAAAAACGAGGGACTGTTTCTTTCCATCAGGATTTGGTATTTTATTAGGACCACTGACCATAACTCTCTCTCTCTCTCTCTCTCTCTCTCTGTTTCTGCATGTATGTGTGTGAGTGTGTATTTGTATGTATGTACAGTATATGTGCGTGTGTATATGTATGTTTGTATGTGTGTAAATATATGTGTTTAGGTGTGTACATGGATATAGAAGTTCGTAGATGTTTGTCTGCTATTGTGTATGTGTATGTATTTACTCACCTGTATGCTTCTGTGTATTATGTATGTGTGTAAGAGTGCATGTGTGTGTATGTTTGTGTACGTGTATGTGTGTCTGTGTTAAAGGGGGATGCCACACTTCTCCCCCATCCATCACCTTCAAAACTCGTCCACTGTGGCCGCACCAAACTCACCCCTTCAACCCCATTACCCGTTACACATTCATTGTCAATAATTCCTTTACACCCCTGGCCCTCCGAGCTGATGAAGCCAGATTACAAGCCATCTAAACTGCTTGAATAGTTATGTTATTTCTTCTCATTAAATTCTGGGAGTTTGGAGATGGTGTAAAGGGAGTATTGATTGCAACTGTACAGTACATATTTTCCTTGTCATATCTCTAGAGGGATTGTGAAGTTATCTACGAATATTTAATCCTTCACTACGATGACGTTTTTCACTTTATTCTCGTTATCAACAGACGAGTTTATTGTACTTTGTTGAGATTTTTCGAAATGGGGAGGCAAGATATAGTTTCCATTAACCCCTTCGCTACCAGACGCCCCCTCATAGTTGAATAGAATCGTCAGAAATTAGCAACGATATAATAAAAAGTGTGTCATGGTAGTCAGGATGTTAAAGATGTTAGCTGAGTTAGAGGGTAGTTAATTCCTGACATGCTGAAGCTCCTTTGGCCCACATTCTACTGAATAAAATCGTCTGGATTTAGCCAGTATGAAAATCTGAAGTTAATGATACCATGAGACAGTTAATATGTACAGATTTCAAACGCTGGATTCTAGGACTCACCTTCAGGTGAATAAATTCGCCTTGTGTTATCAAAAATATATTGCTAAAGTCGATGCGACCATGAGGAGTGTTAAAGTGCTACTCTTGTCATATCTATCAAAAGTTTATGGAAAGTTTTCTGTTCAAACTGTTTTCGAAGTTGAAGAGAGTAATGGATTCTTATTTTTATGTGTCAAAAAAGATCATGGAAGCTTTTCTGTTCAAGCTGTGTCGAAACCAGACTGTCAGGGAATTAAATATATGCGAAGTCGTGCTGTTGTTTGGGAAGTTACTAAAAACAGCTTGTTACTCTCTCTATGTTTATATTGCTGTGTCCCTACAAAGAGCATGGTGTTTTTTTTTTCTTTTCTTTCATTCTTTTTTTGTTGTTTGCCTAAGTGCGGGCGGGTAAAATGCAAATGTGTATGTTGCACCTGACTTACTCTCATAGACCTCCACGCCTCCCTCCCTGCCTGCACCCCCCCCTTCCCTTCCCCTCTCTTCTCTTCTTCTTTCTCCCTCCTTGCCCCCTCTCCTCTCCCACCTCGCCTTCTCTTCCCCTCTACCTCTCTTCCTCTTCTTCAATCAGTTAATCCTTCCTTTCTTCCCCTCTTCTCCTCCTCTTCCACCCATCATCCCCTCTTCTTCCTCCTCTTCTTCCCCTTTCTTCTCTTCCTCCTCTTTTCTCTTCCTCTGTTCATCCACTTCTCCCTTCCCTCTCTTCTTCCACTTCTTCCCCATGCTCCTCTTCCTTCATCCATATTTCCTGTTTTCCTCTTTTCCCCGGTCCTCGCTCCAGTTCCTCTGACACCCCAGTCCCTCTGCCCAGTTACCTAATACCCCCTCCCCCAATACACCAAGCTTAAAAAGGAGGGGGGGGGGGTAATTTAGCTATATGAGTCTGAAGTTAACTACCTATTGCAAAAAAAAAAATGTATGTTGTGCCCAGTAGATAGAGGTTGAAGAGGATGTCGGATAGCTACCAGATTATATTATTATTATTATTATTATTACTCGTATTGTTATTATTATTATTAATTATTATTATTATTATTATTATTATTATTATTATTATTATTATTATTATCATCATCATCATTATTATTCACAACGGAGCATATAAACGTTTTGATGGCCACAAAAATTAAAAAAAAAAAAAATCACCATACTGAAAGGAGAGACAGACAGACAGACAGACAGACAGACAGACAGACAGAGACAGCAGAGAGAAGAAAGACACAGGAAAAGAAGCCAACTTAATGTAGCACAAAAGTAAAGCTAAATTGGTGAGAGGTAAAATACAAGACTTAATTAGAGTTAATGGATAGAACGAGCAAAATAGATGTTAAATTTAAGCTGCGCATTCCACGAAAATAATTATACCTTAGTCCATGCTTGAACTATCTCATTTTCTCATTCTCTCTCTCTCTTTATCTCTTCGTTTCTCGTGTCTTCTTTCTTCAGTTTTTTTTCTCTCTTTTTTTTATTCTGTTTTCTGAACGTCCTTGTATTTTCTCTAACTTTATTTTCTTTCCGCTCTCTCTCTCTCTCTCTCTCTCTCTCTCTCTCTCTCTCTCTCTCTCTCTCTCTCTCTCTCTCTCAAAATAGAAATTGATATTATTGACTATTACCATTATTCTTTTGTATTATCATCACTAGGTATCTATTTACTTATATACAGTACCAGGAAAATCAAAAATTCTTCACTAAATCTTTTATAAATATCCTACAAGTAATTTACAGAAACTGGAGAAACTTGTAAATATTAATTACTTCCTTCCTCGCATCCCGGATCTTACCCGTCGCGGACATTCACCATATTAAGCGTACATTTTTTTTTACGGAGGGGTTAAAGGGCCGTGTTCTGGTACTCCCTGGCACCTCTTCCTTAGCGATTTATTTTCCAAACTACAAATTAACATGCCCTTTTTTGCTTCTTATCTCCCATTAAGATTGACATAAGTGGCATAACACACAAGAATGTAGTAACGGAGCAGAATCAGAAATAAACCGGTAAGGAAGAAGTGTTAGTAAGCTTCCCAACTGCACCAGAAGCCACCCAAGTCTCCCGTATATTTATGTAATGCACGGGAGCTGAAGGAAGGGCTTTTGAAAACACAGAGACGCATTTATATATATTTTAAAACACACTGTAGGGGAAATCAGTGAGGAATTTTTATACAGGCAGAAAATCATACGTAAAATCCCACAACCACTTCTCTCGTTCAGGACACTTGGTCGATAATTTCTTTGACTTAAATCTAGACTCACTGGAAAGCTAGGAAGTGAGGCGAGACATCCAGGAAAATTCTGAGGAAAATAATAAGAACTTGAAACACACTTAGCACTTCGGGAGACCTTTTGTGTGTGTGTGTGTGTGCGTGTGTGTGTGTGTGTGTGAGAGAGAGAGAGAGAGGGGGGTTAGGGAAGGGATGGAGGGAAAGAGAGACGGGGAGGGAACCAGCTGCAAAACTCTCTTTAAGTCCCTCCTTACCGCAGCCATTCTCTATTATCATTACCACCAGTCCCACATTTAACCTCCCCGCCCCCCCCCTCTCTCTCTCTCTCTCTCTCTCTCTCTCTCTCTCTCTCTCGTTTATGGCTGCTTAGGTTTTGTTTATGGATATTTAGCTTTCGCTCGTGGGTATTTAACTCCTGCTTTTGGGTGCTTGGATTTTGTTTTATGGAGACTTAGCTTTATTAAAACACACACACACACACACACACACACACACACACACACACACACACACACACACACACACACACACACACACACACACACTTGGGTACTCAACATTCATCCCACACGCACGCCAACGCACTCAGTCACACGCACGTCAACATACTCCCTGCGCTTCACTAATTACTCTCACTTCCCACATTCTCTCTCTCTCTCTCTCTCTAAACATATCTTTAAATATTAGTTACCATTTTCATATTATGGTCATACCTTAATGACTTATAATGCTAGAAGCGTCAATGATTTCTATATAATTTTATTCATTCATATAATATTAATATCTATGCATCATTAATTTAGATGTTAGCCAGTTAATAAGTATCTCTTTTAGGTCATTATGCTCCATTATACAGAATATTTTTAGTATGAGCGATAAAACCTTTGTACACAATATCTGGTTGTGTTGATTATTACTGTGTTCGAAAGATCTCACTTCCTACTCCACACGTACCTCCTCCCTCCCTTTTTTCTTCTGTCTCTTTTCTCTGTCTTTTCTCTACCCTGTCTCTCCTCTAACTTCCTCCCTACGCCTTCCTCCTCCTCCTCCTCCTCTCCCTTCCCCCATTCTCTTCTTCCTTTTTTTCCAGTTTCCCAACCTCTCTTCTCACTGTCTTGCTCCTCCTCTCTTCCTTCTTCCCACCCACGTATCTCACCCGTCTCTCCCCCACATCTTCACTCTTTTCCCTACTTTTTCACTCATTCCCTTTTCCCTTTCTTTTGTACTCCTCCCCTTCTCTCTTCTCCCTTTCCCATCTCCCCTTTCCTCCTCTCCACCTCTTCAATCCACACCTTTTCGAAGTTCCACTCTCCCTTCTCTACTCTCGCTTCACGCCTTTCTAGTCTTCGCACTCATGTCTTCGGGTTCTCGCAAAATCTCAGCCTCATCCTCCCTTCTCCATCCCCATCTCTTCCTTCTGTCTTTCCTTCCTTCCCCCTCCTCCATCCCTTTCTGTCTTCCTTTCTCTCCTCCTCCCTCCTTCCTTTCACACCTTTACCTGCCCTTACTTTCCCTCCAGTCCTCTTTAGTCTTTTCAGAGTTGCATCTTTGAGCTCTTGCAGAATCCCAGTGTCTTCCTCCTCCTGTTTCCTTCCCTCATTCCTTCCCCCTTTCCTTCCCCCTCTTCCTCCTTCCTTTCCTTTCCCTCTTCCTTCTCCCTTTCTTTTTCCTGCCCCTTCTTCTTTTCCTTTCCCTCCTCCACATACCTTCCTCTCACGCACCTTCCCCAATTCCTGCTCTTTTTCCAGCCATACTATCCTCAATCCTACCTTTTATATCACAGCATTCCAGTCTCTTTTCTCCATCTTCTCTTTCCTCTCTCTTTTCCTTCCCCTCCCTTCCCTCTTCCTTCCATTCCGTCCAGGCCCTTCTAACCGTCCCAATTTTTCATCTATCACAGCATCCCAAACTACTCTTTTCCTCCCTCACCTCCCCACACTCTTGTCCTCGCCCTTCTTACTCTTTCTTTAATCATTACTAATCTTCCTCAGTCATGTCGCCGCTGCATTGTTCAGCCCCCAGAGAATTCCAGTCTCCCCTCCCTTTCCTCTTTCTTCCTCTCCCCTCCCCTCCCACTTCTCTTCCTCCTCTTTTCTCTCCCACACACCTCTTACCGTCCCTGCCACATCTCCATATCTTCTCTTTCTCCCTCCTACCACCCTTCCTTCTTTCCCCCCTCTTTCCTCCTTTCTCTTCCTCCTTTCGCTCCTCCTTCCCCTCATCCTTCCTCCCCTACCACACACCTTCCTAAATCCTTATTCTTCCTCCAAGCCTTCTCCTCCCTCTCTCCACCCTCTTTTCTTCTTCTTCCATATTCCTTCCTTCCTTCCTTTCCTTTCTCGTCTCTCCCATTGTCACCTCTCCTCCATCCATTTTTCTTCCCTCTCCTCTCTCCAATCCCTGCTGATCTCTCCAATCTCTCCGTCTCTGCATCTCTCCGCCCCACAGCCTTCCAATCTCCTCTCCCCTTCACCACTTTCTCGATTTGACCCTTATCTTTCACCAGTTTCTCTCTCTCTCTCTCTCTCTCTCTCTCTCTCTCTCTCTCTCTCTCTCTCTCTCTCTCTCTCTCTCTCTCTCTCTCCTCCCCAGTTTTTCCACCCCTCTCTGTTCCTCGCTTCAACCTTTTTCTCCTATTTCGCCACTCTCTCCCTGACTCTCTCTCACACACACTCTCCCTCTTTCCCTCCTCCTCTTCCTCATACTCCCCTTTTCCCTCCCCTCTCCCTCTCTTCAACCAGCAGTTTCCCTTCGTCCTACTATCATTTTCTTCACGCTTTCTCCGCCGATAAATTTGCTTCTCCTCACAATCTCAGGCTTAATCTATAGCCCAAGGAACCTCATCGTACACCTCGTTCCTGCCAAGAATCCGTCACTTTTGGCCAGTTTCTTCTTATTGATTTGACTCATTTTCCTTTTTTTACGAATGTGTTTTCTTATGATTAACCTCGGGTTTTTTTTTTTATTTATTCATTTCCAGTCTTAAATTGGTAGTTAGGATTACGATGCATTTTACACACTTCTATAATTTTCTTTCATTACATCATAGAGGTCCGCTAAAGGCAATCAGAAGGTCCAAAGATATCTATAGAACACAATAAACAGGATTTTTTTTTTTTTAACTGTGGAATTTGATCTATATAAAAGCTAAGAAATGAAGCGACTGGGGTAAACCGCAAAGGATCCTACGGGGCCCCTTGTTGTAGGTCTGTAATACGGTGCTTCAGTGTAGACCATTAAATAGGACATCAGAAACCATAGAGTGAGAAAGCCTGCTCCCTCCTGTATTCGGACCAGCATATAACACTTCATCACATTAACCTTTTAATTGTGTCTAGAGTCTGTTTGCCTTCATCTGACGGAACTGGGTCACTCACGAATTGAATACGGTTTTAGTTGCATGAATTTTGATGAGCCTTTGCAACATAGTACGAATGAATCTCCTTGGTTAGTAATCAAATCAACCCATCAGTCTGACCGCATTGGGATATCAACCGGGATGCGAGGGAGAAGGGATTGGCGCCAAGTTATACAAAATTACTAAATACTCTGTAGTTGTGTATTAAGGGCCAGGATCTTAACATCTCCAAACCCACGACGCTTTCTTAGTTTAGTCCAGCCTCCTTCAGACGATTTTACTCAGCATAGGGGAGGCTTTTGTACTGAAAGGGAGTATGTAAATGCTGTATCTAACCTCGTCCTTGACCCTTGCGATTCGTGTCTCCGAAGTTGAGTGAAATCGTCTGGCTGCAGGAAGAATAAAATAGAAAAGACGTCAGAAGAAGTGCATAGAGATTGATCATAGTAAAATACCGACCGACAGAGAGAGACAGATAGACACAGAACATCCATCAAAAAGACCCGGAAAAATACTTAAACAGAGAGACAGACAGAGCGATAGACAGACAGAACGACAGTAAAGGTGAAGGAGAAAGAAAGGCGTCAGTTAAAGAGACACAGACGGCGAGAGCGTGAGAGAGAGAAAAAGGATGGAAGCGAATGGAAGGCACAGAATGAAGGCCACACAGAGGAAGAGAGAGGAAATTAGAGAAAAAGAGGAAAGGGAAAAGAGAGGACAATAAAATGAGAGAAAGAAAGAACGAAGTGAGAAACTAGGATGAAAGGAATTAAATAAAGGAGAAAATAGACATTGAAAACAGAAGTGAGAAAGAAATGTAAGAGAAAAAGAAGGAAGAAAGAAAGAAAAAGAAAAATACACAAATTCTAGAGAAAGACAGTGGCAGAAAAGGTGGGTAATACAAAGTGAGATGAGAAAGAAAAAAGAGATTTAAAAAAATAAACGATATAAAGAGAGAGAGAAAGGGAAAAACAGAAAAGATAAAGAAAAAGTAAAAGAAAAGGCAGAAAGAAATAGAAAAGAAAGAAATAAAGAAAAAGAAGAAGGCAGGAAGAATTGGTGAAGGAAAGAATGGAGGCAAGAGTGAGGCGGTGGAAGGCACAAAGAGAGAGAGAGAGAGAGAGAGAGAGAGAGAGAGAGAGAGAGAGAGACAGACAGACAGATAGACAGACAGACAGACAGACAGAGAAATATGAAAATAGAGAGAGAGAGAGAGAGAGAGAGAGAGAGAGAGAAACATGATGAAAATAAAGGCAGAGGTGAATCCGGAATCAGGCCGTAAGAGCAGGTCGCACCGGAAGTGTTAAAAGCCTCGCTGGGAAGGCCTTGGGGCAGGCATACTGAGAGAGAGAGAGAGAGAGAGAGAGAGAGAGAGACAGACAGAGAGACAGAGACAGACAGACAGACAGAGACAGAGAGGCAGGCAGACAGACAGACAGGCAGGCAGACAGAGAGACAGACAGACAGATAGACAGACAATAAAATCAAACAACAGCTACCGATAACAAACACAATAGTACATTTTTTTATTTTGTGTGTTTTTTTTTCCTTCGACACAAGAAATAGACTAGGGAACCCGTTCACGAAATCCAGAGTTCTACCTACGACACACCATCAAAGAGTTCATCCCTGCAGCCCTTACACCCACCATCTCTCGAGTGACAGGCAAGGAACACCACCTTCAGATCTGGTGTGGCGGTATTTGTAGGGGGTATATTAATGATGTGTCGGTGGAGTGATAGTGAAAGCAGCGATACTGAATTCAAGGAGAGTTTTTATTTATTTATTTTTGTTTTGTAACATCCTCGATCGAACCACAGTCCACAGGCGATTTGCTATGAATAATATGTGATTGGAAAGAAACTGACACGTAGCAGATAGATAGATAGAGAGAGCGATAGATGGATAGACAGATATAAAGGAATGTTGTGATAGACATCCTAAGACACAAAGAAAACAGGATGCGACTTTTCTTACTTTTTATTTTCAGTTTATATCTTGTATTTTCATCTACGTCATTCTTTCGTTCTCTCTGTTTTTCCCTCGTTAGTTCTTCACTTCATGGCTTCTCTGTTTCTCTGTTTTTCTTTCTGCAGACTATCATAGTTCTCTCTCATTCTGTCTTTCATATATATTTTTCATGCATTCTGTCTCTTGTTGGGTTTTTCTACCTTTCTTTTGTTGCCTATTTCTTTCTCTTTCCAATTTCCTTCTAAACACGAGTTCTTATTACTTTCTCTTTTTCTATCTTTTTGTCTCCTTTGTTTTCTTTGTTTTCTTAGTTTCATTCCTTTTCATTTCTTTGTCTTCGTTTCTTCCTTCTTTCTCTTCTCTGTTTCACGAGTCCCTTTCCCTCAGTTTCTCAATTTCTCTCCTTTCTTACGAGGAGGGCCGGGCGGAATTTTAAGAGGCACTTCAGGCCCTTTGCCTTTAGCGCTTCCGAAAGTTACAGGTGTGGCGGGGGAAAATGGTGTATGTGACTGGAGTGCGTAAGGGCGAAATTCTGGGTGCACAGGTGTTATAAAAGTGTGATAGGGGCAGTAGAGGTGTTAGAGGAGCAGTAGAGGTGCGAGGCAGGTGTGTGAAGTGATAGAAATGATAGATAGTTGTGATATAGATAGACAGATGTGTGTGGCTTTCTAGTATTGTCGTTCAAGATTATTTTTCCTTCTCTATTCTGTTTCTTCACTTTCTGTTTTCATATATTTTCTTCTTTGTTTCCCTTTCTTTGTCTCTTCCTCCTTTTTTCATTATGCTTGCCTGTCCCTTTTCCTCTCTCACTTTCTCTCTTTCTTACTTTCTCTCGCCCTTGTCATTTCTACTATTTTTCTTTTTTCTTTTCATTTCGTTGTTCGTCTCTCCCTGTTTCACCTTTCATCACCCACTCTTTTATTTCATTTCACCCTTTTTCATTCTTTCATTCGTTTCCCTTTTCGTCTTCTTCCTTTCTTTTGTTGCATTCCTCTGTCAGTCATCTCTCCCTTTTTCTTTCCATACCCCTCCTCTTTATCACCAGTACATTCTCTCTGTCCTTTCTCCTGTCTGTTGTTCTTTATCTCATTTTCTGTTTCATCATCTTTCTCCCATCTCCTCTCCTCTCACCCGCCTTTCTTTATCTTTCACTTTTTTTTTTTCTTTTTCCCCCCTCTGTTTTTTCACCTTCTTTTGTTGTCATCCCCTCGTTAATCCTTTCCATCACCCTCTAACACCTTGTCCTCCCTACTCGTACTCTACACATTGTCTTCCACCGCGGCTTCCCTCTTCGCTCACCACCACAGCCATCACCTCACCACAACCACCGTCTTACAAGTACCCCGACCCTCACCACTACCCCCTCTCTCACCACTACCTCCACCCTCACCACTCCCTCTTCTTTCACCATTACACCCTCCCATACCACTGTCACCTCCCTCACCACTACCACCCCCTCACCAGTACCAAACCCTCACCACGACCACCCCCTCACTGCAACCACCCGAGCACCACTTTCCCCTCATCACCACATCGTCCTCCCTCTTCTCCACTACCTCCTTCTTCATACTCTTCCATCCACCTCACTACCAATATTACCAACCCACCGTCTCTCCTCCACCCCTCCCGCTCTCTCTCCCCCTCCCCTCCTTCCCTTTTCTCTCTCGCCCTCCCCTCCTTCCCGTCTCTTTCCCCCTCCCCTCCTTCCTTTTTCTCTCACGCCCCCCCTCCTTCCCCTCTCTCTCCCCCTCCCCTCCTTCCCCTCTCTTTCCCCCTCCCCTCCTACCCCTTTCTCATCCTCCTTTCCCCTCCCTCCTCTTCTTCCCCTCTCTCCCTCCTTCCCTCTACTCTCTCCCTCTCCCGGCACCATCTCTCCTGCAAACTCCCTTCACCCCCCCTCTCTCTCTCCCCCTCTCCTCCTTCCTTCCCTTACCTCTCCCCTCCACATCTTTCCCTTCTCTCTTCCCTCCTATCCCTCTCTCCCCTCCTCCATCCCTTCCTCCGCACTTGGTATGCCTGCAGTGGTGTTATGCTGTCCAACTTTTACGGGCCGCCTTGAAAATTGCCCCTTATAAACAAGACCAGGCGGCGAGAGGCACCAGAGGCTCGTACAAAGGACCCGCCCTGGAAAAACTCGTGATTCCAGCTTTTCCAGAGAGAGAGAGAGAGAGAGAGAGAGAGATTACTGCTCTATTTTTGTCCCGTATTGGCTCAGACTTGCCATGGTTTTAGGTGTTAGAAAGATTTGTATTGTCTGTTTCCATGGCACTGTGCCTGTTCGTCCCTCCATTTATAGCTGTCTGTCCATCTATCTCACTATCACTCACACACACACACACACACACACACACACACACACACACACACACACACACACACACACACACACACACACACACACACACACACACACACACACACACACACACACATATTGTCCTAGAACGTGCCGTGTTTTAGTTTCTGAGCTGATGGTTGTCTGAGCTCCGGCCCGCATAAAGATAGGGGCGTGTGTGTGTGTGTGTGTGTGTGTGTGTGTGTGGATTTGGTGGTAATGGCGATAGTGGAGATATCAATTTCGGTGGTGATGACAATGGTGATAGTCTGGGCTTTGGCATACACAATACACCACTTACACCACAACATTTGCTACCAGTAATTCCCCCCTTCGCTCCAGTTTTCGTCTGAACCGCATAATTATATTCGTGGGTTTGCCCTTCGTGTGTCCTCTGCTCTCTGGGTTCGTTGGGATTTCTTTCACTTTCACGTTTTTCGTTTTCGTGGCTATTCTCTCCGCTTCGTGTTTGTGGTTATTGCTCATATTTCTTTTTACTTAAATTTCTTCTTCCTTTTATTACTTTTAATGTTCGTGTTTCTCCTCGTCTTTTGCTTTCAGGGGGTTTGATTCGCTTCATGTGTTTGCCTTTCTTATCTCGTTTTTGTGGTGATTTCCTTACTGTTTCCATGTATAGGATTCTTTTCTTCTTTTTTTTTAATGTGATTGCGTCCCTTTCCATGAGGATTTTACTTCTATATCTCGCGTTTTGTCTCTCGTTTTCCTCGTGTTTTTATGTGTTGTGTTTTTCACGTGTCCTCTCCTTTTTATTACATGAACCCTTCCAACTTTCCATGTTTCATTGTCATGTGCCCTCGTTTTGTATGTGTTTGTGTATGTTTTTTTTTTTTTCCTCATGTTTTTCTTGTGCCCTATGTTTTTGTGTGCTTTGTTTTGTGTTTTATTAGTATGTGACTCCTAATTTCGTGTATTGCTAACCATATATCCTCTGGTGTGTGTGTGTGTGTGTGTGTGTGTGTGTGTGTGTTTTCCTTTTGTATTTTCTTATCCTCGTCGTGTTATTTCCATTTCTCGTGTGTCCTTTCCCCGTCTCCAAGTGTCCTCTCCATCTTATAAGTTCCTTCCACTTTACTGTTTTCATGTGTTGCTAGTTTGTTTTTCTCCAACGTTTGTGTTGTGTGTGTGTGTGTGTGTGTGTGTGTGTGTTCTGTTCTTGCTGCTTTTGGATGACATTCTCAGGTTAGTTAAGACATTTAATTGTAAAGGGGACAATGAAAGAAATATCTACCCCCACCAGGTCAAAAATTCTACCTTAAACTGAACAAACTCGTGTAGAGACAACAGAAGTAAAACATTAATGACGTCCTCGTTGTGAAGGGGATAAGTAAACACCCAGATTATCCTGTCCCCATTACCATATTCGTGTTTTTCTTTGCATTTCATGATGGTTGGTCCTCTACTCGCGCTTGTGTTTGTGTTGCATTTTTTAATATGCAAAACAGTCTGCAGTATACGTAGCATTCAGTAGGAACTCGTGTGAGAAAGGCAGGGGGTGGGGGAGGAGGGCTAGTGTGTGTGTGTGTGTGACGGACAGAGAGACAAACAGGCAGACAGACAAACACAAAGAAAGAAAGAAAGAACGAGAGAGATACAGAGAGAGAGAGAGAGAGAGAGAGAGAGAGAGAGGGGGGACATATACATAGATTAGGAATTAGATAGACAGAGACGGAAAAGGGCCTGGAAATAAATATGTATCTTCTATGTTGGGGTCGGTAGCCTCATCAAGTGACAGACGAAGGATGGCAGTGGGACAACGATTGAGGCAGGAAGGGGGGAGGCGCTTAGTTATGCAGGGGGAGGCAGCAGGGGGGATTATGGTAAATGGAGGGGAGAGAGAGAGAGAGAGAGAGAGAGAAACAGACAGAGAGACAGACGGGAGAGAGAATGCTATTTCCAGAATATTTTATTGTGCTTAAGGGTGTATATATTGCTTTCATTAACCCCCAGAAATTAAAAAAAAAATCCAAAAACATGATTAAAAAAACTGTCATCGTAGTTAATGGAGTAATAGAAAGTGGAGGGGGTGGATGGATACAGGACTGGATGGAGTGGAGGAGTGGGAGGGGTGGAGTGTAGGGTTGGGGGGGGGGACTGCAGGAGTGGAATTAGGTTAGTGGTGAAAATATGAACTCGCCGTGAAAAATGTAACTGCTCATAACTGACTGAGTGGGAGTGGAGGGAGTGGATGGCAGTGGGCGGAAGTATGGGAGGGATTGTAAGGAGAGCAAATAGACAGAGAGAGAGAGGGACAGAAATAGAGAGAGACGGAGGGGGTGGAGAGGGGAGTGGTTGGAAGGTTGGGGAGGGGAAGGTGGAAGGGTAAGAAATGAAGTGGAGGGAAGAGAGGGAGGTTATGTAAGGTGTGAGGGAGGGGAGCTCATCAGAGGGAGATTATGATAAGTGAAGGGGTGGAGGCAGTGGAGGAGGCCATCAGAGGGTGGACTGCGGAAGGGATATATGGAAGGTGGAAGGGCGGAGGTGAGTCAGTCATGTAGGAGTGAGTCAGTGGAGAGGTTTGGGTGGTTCAGTGGCAGAAGTGAAATCAGGTCAGTGGA